>NC_035444.2:87080285-87380285 GCF_002127325.2 Helianthus annuus | reverse complement strand
TAAGTGTTAAGTATTAGTTAAGTTAAGTGGAGGTTAACTCGGTTACTGATGTGTTATGCATTATAGCGGGTGTTAGGGTATTCAGGGACCCTAACTGGCTCAGAAAAAGATAAACAACGTTAATGGCAATATTTTTATGTCCCGGGTATAGTCCGGTTGTTCGGTTGGATAGTGATCCGTTAAAGCGCTTAACAAAGCTTTAAAGTGTCGTTATTATTATTTTTTAGTGACACAACTTATTCCCGACACTTTGGAAAGTGTCTAGTAGTATGTTTCTCATGTTTTGGCACTTTATTAGTTAACCAAATGCTGAATTTTTAGTTAAAATGCTGAATTTTGTACTTAGAGTACGTTTTAGGCACATCCGGCCACTGTAACTTATTCCTAGTGACACAGTTCTTCAACCCTTATATCCCTACACTCTCTACTAGTGTAGCAAAATATCTCTGGCTCATACAGGCCTTAGAGGCAATGTCTGCCTGATGCTGGCTATATCAGCATGTTTAATAGGTTATCCGTTAATAGTGCTACTGTGCTTTTGTGCATCAAGATTGTCACTAGAGTTCAGTATGTAAATAATGGAGTGACAGCAAATACGGTATGATGCAAGTAAGTGTACGTATCAGAATTCAAGTAGCAGTTTATCCACAATTTCAAGTAAGCATAGTAATTAAGCAGTAATTAATTATTAATTAAGTCGTACGGATACCTGATTTAGTGAGGGTTGTCACAGCTAGGATTCGAGTTACAGGGACAAGGGCCAAACCCAACCACCCAAGAATGGAATCGTCGAGCGAAAACACTTGACAACCTCTTGGAAGTAGATTGGCTTACCACCAGACCTTTCTCCATCAGTTAGGAATCTGATGTCGTCAATTAACACATTCCTTAAATTGAAGCCATTTTTTAGTGTTTATTTTTTGGTGTCTAATCCGCATATATATCACCATTGCTCTTGATTTTTTGACTGTATATCTCTTTAATGTCAACACATACACTTGTGATTTAGTTTACGAAGATTTTTCAATGCCGAGAACCTCGATCAGAGAGTAAAAAAGGCGTAAGGTTCACAATGGTGTAAAACTAAAATGGGATATACCGGGCTAGGATTCGAGTTACAGGAACAAGGGCCAAACCAACCACCCAAGAATGGAATCGTCGAGCGAAAACACTTGACAACCTCCTGGAAGCAGCATTTCTTGCCACCAGACCTTTCTCCATCAGTTAGGAATCTGATGCCGTCAATTAACTCATTCCTTAAATTGTAGCCATTTTTTGAGTAATCCGCTTATATATCAGCATTGCTCTTGATTTTCTTAACTGTATATCTCTTAAATGTCAACATATACACGTGTGATTTAGTTTACGAAGATTTTTCAATGCCGAAAACCTCGATCAGAGAGTAAAAAAGGCGTGAGGATCGCAATGGTGTAAAACTAAAATGGAATATACCAGGATAGGATTCGAGTTACAGAAACAAGGGCCAAACCAACCACCCAAGAATGGAATCGTCGAGCGAAAACACTTGACAACCTCCTGGAAGCAGCTTTCCTTGCCACCATACCTTTCACCATCAATTAGGAATCTAATGCCGTCACTAAACACATTCCTTAAATTGTAGCCATTTTTTGAGTGTTTATTTTTTGGTGTCTAACCCGCATATATATCACAATTGCTCTTGATTTTCTTGACTGTATATCTCTTAAATGTCAACATATACACATGTGATTTAGTTTACGAAGATTTTTCAATGGCGAGAACCTCAATCAGAGAGTAAAAAAGGCGTGAGGATCACAATGGTGTAAAACTAAAATAGAATATACCAGGATAGGATTCGAGTTACAGAAACAAGGGTCAAACCAACCACCCAAGAATGGAATCGTCGAGCGAAAACACTTGACAACCTCCTGGAAGCAGCTTTTCTTGCCACCAGACCTTTCTCAATCAGTTAGGAATCTGATGCCCTCACTAAAAACATTCCTTAAATTGTAGCCATTTTTTGAGTGTTTATTTTTTGGTGTCTCATCTGCATACATATCACCGTTGCTCTTGATTTTCTTAACTGTATATCTCTTAAATGTCAACATATACACGTGTGATTTAGTTTACAAAGATTTTTCAATGCCGAGAACCTCGATCAGAGAGTAAAAAAGGCGTAACGTTCACAATGGTGTAAAACTAAAATGGGATATATTGTGCTAGGATTCGAGTTACAGGAACAAGGGCCAAACCAACCACCCAAGAATGGAATCATCGAGCGAAAACCCTTGACAACCTCCTGGAAGCAGCTTTTCTTGCCACCAAACCTTTCTCCATCAATTAGGAATCTGATGCCCTCAGTAAACACATCCTTAAATTGTAGTCATTTTTTAGTGTTTATTTTTTGGTGTCTAATCCGCATATATATCACCATTCCTCTTGACTTTCTTAATTGTATATCTCTTAAATGTCAACATATACACGTGTGATTTAGTTTACGAAGACTTTTCAATGCCGAGAACCTCGATCAGAGAGTAAAAAAGGCGTAAGGTTAACAATGTTGTAAAACTAAAAGAGAATATACTGGGCTAGGATTCGAGTTACAGGAACAAGGGCCAAACCAACCACCCAAGAATGGAATCGTCGAGCGAAAACACTTGACAACCCCCTGGAAGTAGCTTTTCTTGCCACTAGTCCTTTCTCCATCAATTAGGATTCTGATGCCGTCACTAAACACATTCGTTAAATTGTAGTCATTTTTTGAGTGTTTATTTTTTGGTGTTTAATCCGCATATATATCACCATTGCTCTTGATTTTCTTAACAGTATACCTCTTAAATGTCAACATATATACATGTGATTTAGTTTACGAAGATTTTTAAATGCCAAGAACATCCATCAGAGAGTAAAAAAGGAGTAAGGGTCACAATGGTGTAAAACTAAAATTGGATATATCGGGCTAGTATTCGAGTTACAGGAACAAGGGCCAAACCAACCACCCAAAAATGGAATCATCAAGCGAAAACACTTGACAACCTCCTGGAAGCAGATTTTCTTGCCATTAGACCTTTCTCCATCAATTAGGAATCTGATTTCGTCAGAAAACACATTCCTTAAATTGTAGCTATTTTTTGGGTGTTTATTTTTTGGTGTCTAATCCGCATGTATATCACCATTGCTCTTGATTTTCTTGACTGTATATCTCTTAAATTTCAACATATACACGTGTGATTAAGTTTACGAAGATTTTTCAATGCCGAGAACCTCGATCAGAGAGTAAAAAAGGCGTAAGGTTCACAATGGTGTAAAACTAAAATGGGATATCAAGGGCTAGGATTCGAGTTACAGGAACAAGGGCAAACCAATCACCCAAGAATGGAATCGTCGAGCGACAACACTTGACAACCTCCTGGAAGCAGCTTTTCTTGCCACCAGACCTTTCTCCATCAATTAGGAATCTGATGCCGTCACTAAACACATTCCTTAAATTTTAGCCATTTTTTGAGTGTTTATTATTTGGTGTCTAATCCGCATATATAGCACCATTGCTCTTGATTTTCTTGACTGTATAACTCTTAAATGTCAACATATACACGTGTGATTTAATTTACGAAGATTTTTCAATGCCTAGAACCTCGATCAAAGAGTAAAAAAGGCGTAAGGTTCACAATGGTGTAAAACTAAAATGGGATATACCGGGCTAGGATTCGAGTTACAGGAACAAGGGCCAAACCAACCACCCAAGAATGGAATCGTCGAGCGAAAACACTTGACAACCTCCTGGAAGCAGTTTTTCTTTCCACCAGACCTTTCTCCATCAATTAGGAATCTGATGCCGTCATTAAACATATTCCTTAAATTGTAGCCGTTTTTTGAGTGTTTATTTTTTGGTGCCTAATCCGCATATAAATCACCATAGCTCTTGATTTTCTTAACTGTATATCTCTTAAATGTCAACATATACACATGCGATTTAGTTTACGAAGATTTTTCAATGCCGAGAACCTCGATCAGAGAGTAAAAAAGGCGTAAGGTTCACAATGGTGTAAAACTAAAATGGGATATACCGAGCTAGGATTAGAGCTACAGGAACAAGGGCTAAACCAACCACCCAAGAATGGAATCGTCGAGCGAAAACACTTGACAACCTCCTGGAAGCAGCTTTTCTTGTCACCAGACCTTTCTCCAACAATTAGGAATCCGATGTCGTCACTAGACACATTCCTTAAATTGTAGCCATTTTTTGAATGTTTATTTTTTGGTGTCTAATTCGCATATATAACACCATTGCTCTTGATTTTCTTGACTGTATATCTCTTAAATGTCAACATATACAAGCGTGATTTAGTTTACGGAGATTTTTCAATGCCGAGAACCTCGATCAGAGAGTAAAAAAGGCGTAAGGTTCACAATGGTGTAAAACTAAAATGGGATACACCGGGCTAGGAATCGAGTTAAAGGACCAAGGCCAAGCCAACCACCTAAGAATGGAATCGTCGAGCGAAAACACTTAACAACCTCCTGGAAGCAGCTTTTCTTGCCACCAGACCTTTCTCCATCAATTAGGAATCAGATGCCGTCACTAAACACATTCCTTAAATTGTAACCATTTTTAAGTGTTTATTTTTTGGTGTCTAATCCGCATATATATCACCATTGCTCTTGAGTTTCTTTACTGTATATATATCTCTTAAATGTAACATATATACGTGTGATTTAGTTTACGAAGATTTTTCAATGCCGAGAACCTCGATCAGAGAGTAAAAAAGGCATAAGGTTCACAACGGTGTAAAACTAAAATGGGATATACCAGGCTAGGATTCGAGTTACAGGAACAAGGGTCAAACCAACTACCCAAGAATGAATCGTCGAGCGAAAACACATGACAACCTCCTGGAAACAGCTTTTCTTTCCACCAGACCTTTCTCCATCAATTAGGAATCTGATGCCCTCACTAAACACATTCTTTAAATTGTAGCCATTTTTTGATTGTTTATTTTTGGGTGTCTCATCTGCATATATATCACCGTTGCTCTGGATTTTCTTAACTGTATATCTCTTAAATGTCAACATATACACGTATGATTTAGTTTACAAAGATTTTTCAATGCCGTGAACCTCGATCAGAGAGTAAAAAAGGCGTAAGGTTCACAATGGTGTAAAACTAAAATGGGAGATATCGGGCTAGAATTCGAGTTACAGGAACAAGGGCCAAACCAAACACCCAAGAATGGAATCGTCGAGCGAAAACACTTAACAACCTCCTGGAAGCAGCTTTTCTTGCCACCAGACCTTTCTCCATCAATTAGGAATCTGATGCCCACAGTACACACATCCTTAAATTGTATTCATTTTTTGAGTGTTTATTTTTTGGTGTCTAATCCGCATATATATCACCATTCCTCTTGATTTTCTTGACTGTATATCTCTTAAATGTCAACATATACACGTGTGATTTAGTTTACGTAGATTTTTCAATGCCGAGAACCTCGATCAGAGAGTAAAAAAGGCATAAGGTTCACAATGGTGTAAAACTAAAATGGGATATACCGGGCTAGGATTCGACTTACAGGAACAAGGGCCAAACCAACCACCCAAGAATGGAAGCGTCGAGCGAAAACACTTGACAACCTCCTGGAAGCAGTTTTTCTTTCCACCAGACCTTTCTCCATCAATTAGGAATCTGATGCCTTGACTAAACACATTCCTTAAATTGTGGCCATTTTTTGAGTGTTTATTTTTTTGGTGTCTAATCCGCATATATATCATCATTACTCTTGATTTTCTTGACTGTATACCTCTTAAATGTCAACATATACACGTGTGATTTAGTTTACAAAGATTTTTCAATGCCGAGGACCTCGATAAGAGAGTAAAAAAGGCGTATGGTTCACAATGTTGTAAAACTAAAAGGGGTTATACTGGGCTAGGATTCGAGTTATAGGAACAAGGGCCAAACCAACAACCCAAGAATGGAATCGTCAAGCGAAAACACTTGACAACCTCCTCGAAACAGCTTTTCTTGCCACCAGACCATTCTCCATCAATTAGGAATCTGATGCCGTCACTAAACACATTCCTTAAATTGTAGCCATTTTTTGAGTGTTTATTTTTTGGTTTCTAATCCGCATATATATCAGCATTGCTCTTGATTTTCTTGACTGTATATCTCTTAAATGTCAACATATACACGTGTGATTTACTTTACGGAGATTTTTCAATGCCGAGATGTTGGGTCAATATGGAGAATGATGTTATCAATTGCGCCGACATTATTTAGCATATTTATTATATTGTATAGGATGACGTTTTTATTTATTTTAGTCGGACGTTTTAGCGAGTTTAGTAGGTTTTCCAAGCAAGAGGCGGCTTTCTTAGAGGATAAGGCTCAGAGGCTATATATAGAGTACTACACCTCACTTGGAGGGTGTGCATTTGTGAGCCACCACCCCGAGGGAGCTCACCCGGGGTGGATAATTATCCTGGTATCTATTTTTCACTATCAATGAAACATTTCTATTATTCAATCCTTCATCTATCTTATCCTTTGTTCTTGGCTCGAATCACCCGTCTCCGTATTTATACCGAACCGAGACGGAAATTAGATCGTTTCGGACCTATCATTTGGTATCAGAGCCACGAGTCGTTTCAGTTTCGGTTTGGTCGGATTTACACCGGAAAACCGCCTGAGACGTTAAAATTATGATCTATGGCTGTTTTGGTTGAAATTTTAGGCATAGATCTGAAAGTTTTGATGTATGGCCACAAATTCTCTCATTTTCATTTTTAAGTTTGGTGTTGGATTTTCATGGCTGTCACCTTCCATATTTGAAAGAGAATAGTGGCGTAAGGTGCAAAATGATGAGGTCAGGGAGAAACTGAGAAGAGAGAGACCAAGAAAGCTTTTGGGTTGTTTCGGTTTCGGCGACTTTATTTGTGTTTTATACAATCTAGCGTATTTGTTCATCATGCTGTAGAGAGACGGGGAAGAAGATGGTGGTGATTCTTTCATTCCGATGTCATAAGATTCAAGTTTCTGGTGGCTGGAGATGGTTATTGTAGTTAATATTAGGGGAGTAATCTAATAATTTACATCGAGATAGTGGGTAAACGGGCAACAAGCTGCGCCGCTACCCCTTTTTGAATAGCAAAACTAAGCCTTTTAAAAACTACGTCCATAGATCTCGGGGTCATAACATTACTATGCATGACCCTTTGAACTCGACTAAGTAGCACCACAGCCTCTGGCGCCAGAAAACCAAAAGCATCAAAAGCAAATGGGATAAACACGTGCTGGTTGTCAAGGCACGCTTTCTCATGCTTGATCACTTTACCCGAAGCAGCCTTTAAAGCAGTCTGGCCCACTGTGAAAGCACTACTCCCTAAGCCCACAAGCGGGGAAACCCCTGTTAAATCCACACAGGCGTGTTTTCCTCCAACCCATCCAAAGACCAGAATGTCGGTTGGTCGAAGGGTAGATCTCCCTTCCAACGGGTCTGTTAAGAAATTAACGGGTGCCTCTTTCTTAGCCGAAATACCAGCGCACCTAAATATGTCAAAAAGGACATCCCTAACCAAATCATGTCGGTATTTGAACCCCGGGAGCTCTCTGCAATGAACTGCATGCTCACCAAAAGAATCCAAACATGCCTTATGACAAACTGGGCATACCTCATCAACTGGGAATAAAGGAATCATGAGGCGATACTTAAGGATAGTACGGTACTCCACCGGCGACATATGCTGGCCTAACCCATCTATAGGTATAGCAAGAAGAAAATCTTGTGCATGTAGTGCTCGGAGACACTCAAAACGGCTTTTTGTCTAACGGTCAAGTCAAACTATATTTCGATTTCGTGGACAATTTTACTAAAAAGAGCACTCGCCAATGCATGTTGGGCTTTAGGAGGGGCGGTGTCCTTATTAGTGAAACCACTGAAGTCAAAGCTTGGAATCGTATCACGAAGACAAGCCAAAGCACAAACATAATCAGAATCCATACCGCATATGCCACTATCTCTTAAGATGTGGTCCTGTAGCACCCACGATTGGGCCCTCGATGCCACAAAAGCGTAGGATGAAGCCTCTACAGCCGAATACAACCCCAAACCTCCAAACCTAATAGGTAGAGAAGCAAGTCGCCACTAGAGGTCTCCAAAGAAAGGACCTCCACAAACCACCAATTCCTCAATCGCCTCACGCAAACCTTTGTGAAAAAACACCGATGCATCTTCCATGTGTACTGGTTAGCATGTCCTCAAGCCAAAGAAAAGTTTGGCGATGCCCAGGATCGAAGCAAGAGTAGTTCACTCTGCGGGTCACCTAACTTCGGTAGAAGACACATCAAATCTACTGCCTTAGCAGCTCTTTTCTTTGCCAACCCGCTAATAAAGCTTGCGTCTCTACTAACAGCCCCCCCCCCCCCCAAGAAGCTTCACCCCCACTAATGGCCTCCCGATGTCCTTAGGAAATAACCCTTCACGAAACTTGCTACCATCACAAGAAGGCCAAAATAGCTCAGTTTTCTTAATATTAAGTTCAAGACCCAATGTTAGACCCGACACCCTAATGATGTCCAACACTCTAGCCACCTCTTCTGAACTTCCAATGACAGTCCCATCATCAAGATACCAAGCATGAAGGAGAAGCTTGCATTTGTCTCTAATCTGATGCACAAGGTGGTGCAAAACAAGAGCGAAAAGAAGTGGTCCCAATGGGTCCCCTTGCTGAACTCCCATGGTAGACCAAATGTGCCCATCTCCAAGATACAATCTTGCTGGCTGCTCATATAGAAATTCCACCCACAAAGAAATAGAAGGGCACCTCATCCTGACTTCACGAAGTAAGGCTGATCTATCCACCTGGTTAAAAGCATTAGAAAAATCTACCATAAGCATTGCAAGAGACCCATCAGTGTGACGTTCACTTAGAACTTTATTGTTGATGGTTATTTACCGGTGGAGATGTAAATCGATGGCAGATCTGTGTTTTGATGAAGTTTCTGATCTGACAACTTTAATCGTTCCACTGACAACTTTATGATGGGTTTTATTCTAACGGTGACATTATCCTTATGTTTTTAATGAAACACGCATAGTTTGTGTGTGTTTTGCGGATTAAAAAATACAAAACGGTGTTTGGTAGTTAGAGAAACAGAGAAGAGAGAGATGGAGTGTTGAGATGTCAGATGGAGAAATATGGGCGGAGATAACGGTTCAACTTGTCGGAGACGATGGTTAACAATGATGATGAACAAAAGAGTTGAAACTCGGTTTCCGAAATGAAATAACAACGGTGAACTACTGTGGTTCCGGTGAAATTGGTGTCATTCCGATGATGTCGGCTGGATTCACTGCAGCTAGGGTTTGCAAGGTCACATTTTCGCGACCTCCTCGACCTTCACAAAGGGAATGGTATTTCGGACAACAGACGGGACCTGGTTCATGGTTTGGTTTTAATCAGTTGCTGGTGTATTTGGAAGGTTAGGAATGCTCTAGTTTTCGACTCGACCCCAATCAAGATAGATAAAATTTTCTCCGACATTAAGGTGCTAGGTTTCTTATGGTTCAAAGCTAGATCTAAACATAAGGATATGTCATGGGATAAGTGGTTCAAAGCTGTAAATATGTGATTGTTTTGTTTTCTTTGGGTCGGCCCGTTTTGGGTCGGTGTCCCGTTAATGAAGTATACCTTTCAAAGAAAATGATGTTTGGGCCGAATGATGGTCCAATCATTGATTTCATGATTTTTCAAATTTGGACCACTGGATACTAGGTAATGTCCACTAATTATTCCTTTGGTCCACTGATAATTGCACATTGGTGATGACGTCTGAGGTCAGGTCGATGTCGGCTGGGATAAGATTTGCGGGTAGGTTTCTTTGTTTTCATGGGCTAGGGTAGCAAGGCCCAATGATTGAAATGATTGGTGCATTATTTTCAGGGCCCATAGAAGATGATGGGTGTTTGTTGCAACGTGAATTTATTGTTGGACCAATTATAGTGTCTGATGATATTTTTTTTTGGAATATTCTTTGGACCTTTCCACTGAGCATGGTGCATGATACATACAAGTATGGAACTTAAATGGAATGGGTTTGACAAAATTTGGTGGGTCACGAATTGTAAATGAATGCTATGGATCATTTTAGAAATTTTGGGTTACTTTTTTTTGGGTCGGGTTCTTTAATTCGTATCTTCGGGCCAGGAGTAGATTATTTTTATGGGCCAGATTTTAAAAGTGTATTAGTAGGCATAGAGTGTTGATTAGTTTTGGCCGGGATTTATCGTATTTTTTTTGGGCTGCGAACAAGACTTGGCCAGGGATTTTATTATATATTTTGGGTCGTTGATTGTTATGGTATTGGGTGACTTTAGCGGAGGATCAGGAGCTAAACGCAATCTGACAGGATTGAAGATCCTTACAAGGAAGCTAATTATTTAATTTTTATCATTGAAGTTTGAACCCTATCACATGCCTATTACAATTGTATCTTCAAAAGTAAGATAAGGAGCTTTGATCGACAAGATATAGGAGGGTCTACATTTGCGGGGGAAAACGACAATGAAGATTTTGGGTATTTAGCCGATTTGTGAAGATTCGAAGACGACGTCGGATTTATTTTTGAAGATCATTTGAAGAATTGATAGCATCATTCTCGGAGGAATATTGTTGGGTCAAAATGGAGAATGGTGTTATCAATTGCGCCAACATTATTTAGCATATTTATTGTATTGTATAGGATAACGTTTTTTATTTATTTTAGTCGGACGTTTTAGCGAGTTTAGTAGGTTTTCCAAGCAAGAGGCGGCTTGCTTGGAGGACAAGGCTCAGGGGCTATATATAGAGTACTGCACCTCACTTGGAGGGTGTGCATTTTAGGGAGCCACCACCCCGGGGGAGCTCACCCGGGGTGGATTATTATCTTGTACCCATTTGTTATATTCGATGTAGTTTTTCATTGTTTAATCCTTTGTTCATCAATATTTCATTGTTCTTGGTTCACCAAATCACCCGTCTCGTATTATTTACATGGATTATGAATCACATAAAGGTTTTATTTGACTCAAAATTGGCAAAATTTCAATAGAATTCAGAGAGAAGTACTCTTTAATTCTTTCACAAAATTGAAAACACCAAACAATCCGGTGTTATCTCGGGTGCGAAAGTCATCTCAGGCAGTACACACGTTGTTCCAGTTGTTGTATACTAGGAGACAAACGTGTTCGTCTAATAAGAGGTGCGAAAGCTGTTTTAAGGGACACGTGTTAAACATGATTCTCAACTAATGCTAACAGATTAGTTCGCTTGTTTTGCAGCCAAGAACTCATTGAAGACATCGGTTTGACTCCTTTTCGTTGATGTAATGTTCATTTTACACGGTTTGGTACTAGATGTTTTTCCATATAAATAACGAGAGCATCGTTATTAATTTATTATTATTTTATTCAAAAAGTTTAGATTTGGTTTTCTCAGTTATTTTGTTCTCCCTTCCTATTAAGGTCTTAGTTCATGGTAACCCCCAAAATTTGTATGCATTAGAAGGGTTATTACAGGAAATAAGACATTTTATAACAAAAATGGTCAGAACTCAGAACGAATATTAATTACTGAGAACCCATAATTCAAGCAAACATTTTTTCACAAGAAAATAACAAAAAGAAAATAAAATAAAATAAAATAAAAAATTGCCATAGTAAGCCTGTCAATTTCACAAGAGAACAACAAAAAGAAAATAAAATAAAATAAAAATAAAAAATTGCCATAGTAAGCCTGTCAAATAAAAGGCATGACCAAGATGATCTCAATTTGCATACATGTAAATTAGTCTTTTTTTTTTTTTTTTTTTTTTTTTTTTTTTTTACCATGATTCAACTACAAGATCTATATACAAACTCTCTATCAACCCTTTTCAAATCCTCATTTTCTGTACTCTTGTTAACTTCAACCAAACTTGCACCTTCAAAAAGGATGATTTTCGTTCTACAACCGCGATCATCGACAGTACAAATGATCATGATCATCTTCAAACTCTGTAACGCCTAGCATTGCCAAAGCTAAATGCGAATTCAATTCATTCTTTGTTTGTTGAATCTGAGGATAACCTTCGGTAGCATAGTTGTAAGAAGATAAAGGGGTCGCGGCTGGTGTTTTCCTTAATCTTGGATTTGCTTCGACTCCTTTAAGGATAGAAAGTATTGCATCCATGTTTGGTCTTTTTGATTCTTCGTTGTGTATACACGCGTGTGCTGCTTTTATCATCCTCGCAATTTGGTCTAAGTTTCTTTGAGTGAATTTGATGCGGCGATCCAGTAGTTCCGGTATAGATCCTTGTTGTAATAACGGTTTCGCCTGAAAAAAATTAAATAAATTAAATTAAAATGTTGAACAGAATCTAAATCATTCAACAATGATAGTGGTGAAATGCATTAAGGTAGGGATGTTAAATGAGTTGTGTTCGCAGGTTGGCGGGATGAACACTTGAACCCAGACCCAAACATGAAAATTTGTCACGAACCCAAAGACGACACGGACCCGAAATCGTGTCAGGCACATGAACCGGAAAATGACAACAGTTTTCACAGGTTGAAACAAACTCGACCCATTGTTTTTTTGAACGGCAAGGAACGACATGCCAACCACCGTGACACCGGGCGTTGTGGCCAAGGTCAACTACCGCCGCCAGCCCCTTGGCAGTTGGCTCTCCCTAGATGCGCGGAAACCCGACCTCCACCCGCCCGAAGGCACAACAGTGGAATAATCGGTAAAACCTCGCCTTCCATCCAAGTCGAACCGGCGCCACCCGTATTCGCTCTTCACCTGGATGCCGCAGAAAATAATGAGGAGAGTGGGAATCGAACCTGGGTCACAAAGAACACCAATTCTTTCCCCAACCACTCCACCGCTACCTCATTGGCAACTCGACCCATTTAACCCAATTTTTTTTGCCATATTAGTACTCTAAAATTAACATTAAAATTAATGACAAATAATACAAATGTATACAAAAAATTATGTTTGAACTTTAAACTATAAAACCTAATGCTTACTTTAAGTTACAGAACAAAATATATATTATTAAAAAGTTTATAAAGAAATAAATGGGTTAAACAGGTCAAACCGCGAACCAGCCAAGTCGACGTGAATACGGCCCATTTAGCTATAAACGTGATCATCAGCTCTACCCAAAACTGACTCGAACCCATTTAGATTAACCCGAACCCATGAATTTCAAGTTATGTTTGTGTCATGTTTTGTATCAATTAGAACTTGAAGAATCATACCAAGATTATCAGTTGTTTAAAAGTATAAATATGTAATTTGAAATATTTAATATTATTATTATTATTATTCTTCAACTGCTTGATTATCAACTATAACAACTTGAATCATGAAAGCTCACCCACAAAACCAAGTTCTCTTCTCCGGCTCCTCTTCTTGATTCAATCGGCTTACGTCCTGTTATCAACTCCAAAAGAACCACCCCAAACGCATAAACATCGGTTTTATCCGACACTTTCCCATGTTGGAAATATTCCGGAGCCAAATACCTTTAAAACAAAACAAAACAAAAACATTGTCAATCATCAAACTAGGCAACCAACCAAAAGCAAATACGCCTACAAAAACTTGATCAAAACATACCCGAATGTCCCTTTCACAGTTTTGCACAAAAACGGAACCGAAGGAGCAGAAGTCCACGTAGCTAATCCAAAATCACATAACTACACCACACCAAGTAAATAGTAAATTAAAAATTATTAATCTTTTTAAAAACAAAGCAAACAGCCGAACATATGATAAAGTAACTTGTTTATTAACCTTAGGTGATTTTCTTGAAGAAAGAAGGATGTTTGAAGGCTTAATATCTCTATGAACCACACATCTTTCGGTCCCATTATGCAAATACCTCACAGCTTCAGCGACCCCAATAGCGATCTTATACCTTACTGACCACGGAAGCTTTGATCCGCCATTTTTAGCGGTTCTTGTTTCTACAAAACGGGTATTTTTTATATTTAATAAAGATTCAAACGTTAAGGTTCAAGATCAGGAACAAAACACAAAGGTTATAGAAATAGTACCGCGTAGATACCGTTCTAAGCTTCCACCTGAAACATACTTGTAAACTAAGAACAACCCGCCTTCTGCATCAATACAAAACCCGACCAGCGGACAAATAAACTGGTTATGAAGAGAACTCGCTATCATTAATTCTCGACAAAAAGCCTTTGGGGCCTCTTTATCCTCTTTGTCCAGTTTCTTGATTGCTACTGTAGTTCTTAAGATCCCAATTCTTCCCTTGAACACATAGCTCAATGCACCTCTTCCCAATACCCTCCCTATCCAATTCAAATCAGATCCAAATTAAAAATCTAAGCAATTTACATCATCATCATCATACTCAGTAAATCCCACCAACACAAAGCTAAGGTATGGTCTGAGGATGAGGGTAAGATGTAGACAGCCTTTCCTCTACCCGTAGGAATAGAAAGGCTGCTTCCAGTAAGGTCCTCGGACATAAGGCACATAGCACTCAGTAATCGAGACAAAGGCCGATTAGTGCATGTACCCTTTTGTCTTTCGGCTATCAACGCCACCACCAGATGATGCATCTTAAGGTTATTTTCACGAAATTAGTAAAATAACGTTAAAATTAGTGCAATTTACGATTTACATTATAATTTTAAAAAAATTAAAATTAGGTAAAAAAAAAAAATGTTGCATTTAAAAACCAACAAAAATCCAGAAAAATCAACAAACCTTTGGAGAAATTTCTTGTGGCAGAAACAATTTCAGCAAAACTGAATCTAACAAGGGTATGAACCACAGGCGAAATACTCCTCTCCAAACTCTCAATCCTCCTCCACTTCAACTCCTGAGATCTTGGTTCAATCAACCCATTATCCAAATTCACCATCAAAACAGTAGAACTTGAAGAGCCAACACTCAAAGACTCAAGCTCAACTTGCGAACACAAACTAAACCTAAAAGAAGAATGCACAGAGTGCGGTTCACCATTCCCAAATTCTGCAACACACCCACCAGACTCTGCAAGAAGCCAAGCCTTATTGTGTTCAAGATTGTTCACCATTTTGGTTTTTGACTCATCTTTCTTGTTAACTGTTGGGAAAAAGCAAGAAAGCCCAAAACCCCATATGATTTTGTGGAAAAAGTTGTTGAATTTGGGGACAACTTCTTCGTTGAAGTGGTAGATTTCATCATCATCTTCAAAGTTTAAGGTTGTTGTGGTTAAAGATTGAGAATTTGGAAGTGGGTGTGGGTGTGGGTGTGGGGTTGAAGTGGTTTGGGAGACACCCATTTGGATGAAAATGAAATGAAATTGCAATGATGGCAATTAGCAACAGAAATCAAGAAACTAAAAAGGGGGAAAGTTGCTTGCTTGGAAGTGGAGGAGAGAATATGTATTTAATTTATGGAATCAAAAATAGTGGGTGTGTAATATAATGTAGGTGGTCTATGTAGGATTAAATTAAGTGAATTAGTTGGGAGAAATGTGGGTGTGTTTGTGTGAGAGAGAGAAAAGGGGATGGATTGTCCATTGAGATAGGTAAAAGAAAGAGAGAGGTGTGTTGGATTATTATATTGAAGAAAGAAGAATAAAAAGTGTGACAGTTGAAGAGGGATTTGTTCAGGCTGTTGATGTAATATGGACAAACTAGAACTTAAACAAGAAAACACAATGACACAATTTTGAATTTTTGGTTGTTTTCGTTTTCAATGTTGAGACTCTGGGGTGTGGGGTGTGGGGTGGGGGGTGGGGCGGGGATGCCCTTCAACGCCAGCTGTTACACCTTGGGTTGGCGTTGAGCATGGTTTTGCCCCTTTGGCGTGTATATTCAGTCTGGCGTGGGGCGGGGGCAGGGTGACTTGGCTGGTTTTGGTTGGCTAGTCTAATATGGCAGGCTTTGGTTGGCCACTTTAATTAAAAAAAATCGCATAGCTGGTCACGCCAAGCTAAGCTACGACACACCACACCCCTCATTTTTTTACCATAAGCTTGTGGATCTCACACTCGCTACGTATCAAACAATGCCCCAACCCAAACCCCTCCACTTCCCACAGTCTTATCTTGCTTGTTTTTAAAGTTAAATATAAAAATGTACAATTAGCTTTGTATAACGTTTTTAGGGTAAATTAGTTTAGCATTAAAAGAAGTTATATCTTGGGTGATATTTTTAGGAGTTAATATTCACACACTTCTCCTCTCTGTATCTCTTTATATATATACATAAATATATATAGTGAGTGAGGGTGGGGTTCGGCTACAAAGTCCATTTTTCCTACAAAGTGTACAAAGTCATAAAACACCACAATTTCAGCCTTAAAACACACTCAAAACCCACAAATAACATAGTGAATATCACAAAAACACAATATTCAAACCCTAACAATCCACAATAACTTCAAACACACCATCGTAGAACTATAAACATAAAACACAACATGATAATCAACATAAAACACACTAATGTTACTCATTCGAAAATCAAAGCCTTATCATCCAAAACATAACACAAAACCCACGAATATGACGTTTTAGTAATATTCTCTTTGTTATTTGTGGGTTTTGAGTGTGTTTTATGACTGAAATTATGGTGTTTTGTGACTTTGTACACTTTGTAGGAAAAATAGACTTTGTAGCCAACTCCCACCCTAGTGAAAGATAGAGTGAAAAAAGATACGAAAATAAGATATGGGGATGTGAGAATGGTGGGTGCCTATTTATTTTTAACTTTGCTTTATTATAAACTATAGGTTATAGTTCTGTGTTTTACACAAGTTAAATAATGAAAATTGTTTGTTCGTAAAGCATAGTAAGATAAGCAGGTACATCTGATAATCATCACATAAGTTTGTAACATTTTCTCTATATCTAATCCGCTTCTAAAGTGTTTAGCTCTCGTCACAATCATCAATTCTTTAGAAAACTTTTTAATTAATTTTACATTGTTGGCATGTGAAGTAATGAAATACGTTTAATTAAATGTATTATAAAACTTGTTGATATTTGCATCAACTATAAAGTATTAAGTAACCAAAACTAAACACAAATCATATTTGGATAGATATACATTTCAAAATCATTTGTTTTACAAATAATATAAAATAATTTACGATTATATGAACCATTTGTTTTGCAAGTCAAATCTGGAAATGAGGATTATGTGTGTATATCGAAGTCTATTGTAATCTTTGTTAATCTTAGATATTAATATACACAACATATATTTGTTGTCATTCTTCATATAGAATGAACAAAAATTTGGTAATTTAATTCAGAAATATCATCATCACTATAAATCTAATATATTTTTTTTGAGGAAAATATACTTTTGGTAAGATTTAATTTAAAACAATTATGAATAAAATATTTATTTTCTAGTATGAGAAATATAATTTTAAATTACCTTTTTAAATTAAAATCGATAATTATCATGTTTATTTGAACCTAATAAATTAATTAGCGATAAATGGAAAAATAAATATATATTTTAAGCGGGAAAACCACATAGAGATCACCCCATATAGTGTCATATGTCCTGTGTTTGATTTCTTTTATTATAAAGTATACATATAGATAATATTTTAGATATTAGATATCTATTATCTATTATTTAATAATATTATGAATATGATTACTAAATTAATAGAGAGAATGTCATGTGTCATTTAGTGAAATCTTTTATTAGTATCATATTTAACATTAAACATGTTTAAAAAACAGATTTATCGTATTTGAATACTTAAGTTTGGAGACACTGAAAATTGTGATGAATACTAATATGTACCCACTGTGATATTAGAACCATGGCGCCCCCAACATCGATTCTGAGGCATTATGGAAGGGGAGAGGGTATGGGTCAATTTGCCAACACCATAACGAGCGCTAAAGTGTTAGAAAGGGGTCCATGTTTCTTATAACTAGTCATATTTTTTTAATTTCTTTTTCTTTTTTTACATAGTTAAAGGGTTTTAAAGAAAGGTTTATTTCATACCGTGGAAACTAAAAATAAAGCTTCTCATTTACGTGACGATGATATGGCTTGATAAAGCCTCTCGAGGCTTCTGTCCCACACCATGAGCCTAACAATAGAGTCATAGAGATACAAAGATACTAAAAGAATTTGGATTAAATTGGTGATCTGATTGATTACACATCTTTGCATATCGTGTGAACCACAGCAAATTAAACATTCCCACAAATTACTATTCTGTAGAGAATGTGGATGCATATAACTGAATTTTACAATCAATAAATTTCTACACATATTGATTATGATGGCTTATGTTTAACAATAGGGCTGAATATCGTGTATACCTGTACATGATAATACACGAACACGATTATACACGATACATGAAATTCTATACACGAACACGAACACGACACGATAAGGTTTCGTGTCCAATTTTTCATACACGAACATGAAATATTTTTTAACAGGTATACATGATAATTACATGTTAATACCTGTTTACGAATGTTTCAATAATTACATATCTAGGAACCTTTTTAGTGAAACATAAGTTTCCAAAAGTTCACAATAAGCTTAAATAATGCATAAACTCATAATCCGTAACAAATTTGAAACAAAATCCATAAATGACAAATCACAAAAGGTTTAAATAATTCATAACATCTATTCAAAACAACGTAAAGTTCATTGGAATGAGAATGAGAAGGGTTAGGAAAACTAGAAAGATAAGTGATAAATCAGGTTTTCAAATCAAATGGTCACACTGAATTATATTTTTTATTATATTAAAATTGTTAACATATATTAACAAGTACTAAACAGGTAAACATGTATTTTACCTGTTTAGACACGAAAATTAACAGGTATTTTCGTGTCTACCTGTTTAGTACATGTTACCTATTAAGGCCATACACGATACCTGTTAACTTCGTGTAGGTTCGTGTCTTGTATTCATGTATTTGTCTAAAATTGCCGGACCTATTTAATAACTTTATTATATACTATTTTTTTAAATATTATATACTATGTTTATTTAAATTTCAATCTCATCCATTATACTATGGCTCAATTCGTCAATCACGTAACGAGCACTAAAGTGTTCACAAGGGGGCAGTTTCTTTGTCTAACATTAACCAAGTACCATTAATAATGTATTGTGGATTAACTAAACATCTAATACGAATAATTAAAAAATAAAAAAAGGTAGCATGTGATTGGTTCCCACATCTATGGGCCCCACCATCGTTCCCATTAACATAGTTAGGCTACAGGGTGTGGTATAAAGCCCCTAGGGGCTTTATCACGCAACCTCACCACCACGTCACACAGAGGGTCTTAAAGTCTCTTTCTTTAACTTGCATGCAATTGTTTAAAGCCCCCCTTAAACTATAGCGCCCCCCTTTAAACTATATTCACCTCGATTCCTTCAATTTGGCTCGTTAGCACAATGGTGAACACCCTATAGCGCCCCCCATATAATTTCGATGGTATGGTTGATGGCGCCTAGGGGCGCCAAAATAGTTAAGGTGGCAGGGTGGCGTTAGGCCACACCCTGTGGCCTTAATGGGTTAATGATTTTCCCATTCTATTCCCATTCACGAGATCACGGTCGGCGTTAACTAGCCGGTGTGAGTTAACCGTCACCAACATCCTAGATGACATCGTTAATGGGTTGTTAGTGAACCCACAACACCAAGTGGAAGATTTACTAAAGTCCCGTTACCAAAATTCAGGATTTGAGCAACTTTCATAATCCAACAACATCCTATGATCCGGGGGACATAGTATTTTTTTTTTTTTTTTTTTTTTTTGAACGGCAAATTTGGATCACTGACGGACCACTGGAGTATCATCGTGCCACCAACAGAACCACCCGATCATATCCATCTCCACTAGACAATAATGCCTATACACCAATTCAAGAGGAAACCCAATAAATCTGGGAAAAACCCCCTTTATGGGAATCGAACTCATGACCTAATGGTCATAAGCCTTATCCCACCACCAAGATACCACTAGGCTATAATGCCATGGGTAGGGACATAGTATTTTAATGCATAGATTTCCATACTAATAATTTACAACATTTTTATGTTTTATGGTCTTGTGCAATATGCTTAGGGAGTTTTTTTTTAAAAGAAAAAAACTGATTTTTCATTTCTAACTCAAAATTTCTCATCTTTTTCAATTTAACCCTAACATTTTTTTTACTTTCAACTTTAGTCCCCCATACTTTTCATCATTGCAAGTTTTTAGTTTTACGTTTCGCTTTAAATTTTGCTTGTTAACACGCCGCAACGTGCGTGTGGGGTTCGATGTTTTTTCGACTATGTTTTCCCGTTTGACACTTTACAGGCCAGTCGCGATGCGTCTCTTTTTCCCAGTTTGAAAGGTTTGTCGCAACGCGCGGGTCCTAGATAAACTTAGTTATTTTTTCTATGTTTACGTTTCGGTCTAATTTTTTCGCATTAACACGCTGCAACGGATGTGCATGGTTCAACGATTTTACATCTGCTTATTATTGGGTTTTATTTTTTCCTTTTTATTTTAATTTGTTTTTACAAGCTTTCCAGTGTTGATGGTCACTGACAGTGGTGTGACATTGGTGCTACTTGACACAGTTTTACGCCCCTCACCACAACGCGGGGGTTCTTAATACTAGTTAGTGAAATTACATTTGATCTTACATCGATTCATCTCATTCTAACCACTTGACATACTACTAGACTAACGAACGTACATGCCTCAAATATGTTTCAATTTAACCACTTGACATAGTATTTTAATGCATAGATTTCCTTACTAATAATTTACAACATTTTTATGTTTTATGGTGTTGTGCAATATGCTTAGGGAGTTTTTTTTAAAAGAAAAAAACTGATTTTTCATTTCTAACTCAAAATTTCTCATCTTTTTCAATTTAACCCCAACATTTTTTTACTTTCAACTTTGGTCCCCCATACTTTTCATCATTGCAAGTTTTTAGTTTTACGTTTCGCTTTAAATTTTGCTAGTTAACACGCCGCAACGTGCGTGTGGGGTTCGATGTTTTTTCGACTATGTTTTCCCGTTTGACACTTTACAGGCCAGTCGCGATGCGTCTCTTTTTCCCAGTTTGAAAGGTTTGTCGCAACGCGCGGGTCCTAGATAAACTTAGTTATTTTTTCTATGTTTACGTTTCGGTCTAATTTTTTCGCATTAACACGCTGCAATGGATGTGCATGGTTCAACGATTTTACATCTGCTTATTATTGAGTTTTATTTTTTCCTTTTTATTTTAATTTGTTTTTACAAGCTTTCCAGTGTTGATGGTCACTGACAGTGGTGTGACATTGGTGCTACTTGACACAGTTTTACGCCCCTCACCACAACGCGGGGGTTCTTAATACTAGTTAGTGAAATTACATTTGATCTTACATCGATTCATCTCATTCTAACCACTTGACATACTACTAGACTAACGAACGTACATGCCTCAAATATGTTTCAATTTTAAAAATCATATTTTGTCACTTGTCGACCAGTTGACTGTTTGAACCTTTCACCCTTTTAATACCATATTCTTGATTTTATTTACCCAATTAACGTTATTTTAGTTTATAAAAATATTGCTGCAACCACTTGAAAACCTTTTCATCACACTGGTTGGCCAATTTGACTAACAAACAGTGATCAAAGAAATAAACATAATATAAAACATAAATACAGTCTAACACCTTAAATCTCTACGAGAAGTCGAGAAGTAATCTTTAATGTGTGATATTAGACCATCCGTAGTGGGGCGGTATTTTTAAAAAAAAATTGGAAAAAAACGCCCCAAAACGCCCCATCCCCCACTACACTAGGCGTTATAAGGCTTTTCTTTTTTTTTTTTTTGAAAAAAATGGGGTTAGGCGTTTTAATTAAAACGCTGAAGGTGCATTGGGCTTGAGACTAGTAGTTTGACTGGCCAATCACATAATGACTAGTAGTTTCTTTTTTTTTTTTTTTAATTCTAAAATTTACACACACACGATTGCATGGGCGTTATTGGAATAATGCCCCATGCTGACTGGGATGACACGTGTCGAATAATGTTCCATGCTGACTGGGATGACATGTGTCAGTAACCATCAACACTGGAAAGCTTTCAGTGTTAATTACTTATATTTAATTACTCGGTGTCTTGATTTTAATTGTATAGATGTCTTGATTACGATGATATTCACAGACTATGTAAACATAAGGCTATGCGGTATGGTGATGGTTCATCCTTGGAGGATGATCTGCCACATAAGTGTCACGTAGATCGGGTGTGAGGATGGGGCAAAGAGGATGGAGGTAACGAAATAGGGGATGGGCCTAATATATATATATATATATATATATATATATATATATATATATATATATATATATATATATATATATATATATATATATATATATATAGGGTAAGGTTCATGCGAGAACCACCTTTATTGCGAGAACCGCGAGAACCAATGTGAACACAACCTAAAATAGCTAAAAAAACCTAACCCCTCCCCCCCAAGCTAAATGCTAAAAAATAAAACCCCCAAAAAACCTAAAAAAAACCTATCCCCCCCCCCCCCCCAGCTAAAATGCTAAAAACTAAACCCCCAAAAAATCTAAAAAAAATCAAAAAAAAAAAAAATCTAAATTTTTTTAATATTTTTTTATGTTAAAATCGCTACTTTTAGTAGAAAAAAAAAATTGCTACTAAAAGTAGCGATTTTTTTATAAAAAATATAAAAAAAATTGTGTGTTTTTTAGCTATTTTTTGGCATTTTTGGTTGTGTTCACAGTGGTTCTCGCGGTTCTCGCAATAAAGGGTGGTTCCTAACGAATCTTTGTCCTATAATATATATATATATATATATATATATATATATATATATATATATATATATATATGAGTTGTATGTATATGTGTGTGTGAGG
Organism: Helianthus annuus; assembly: GCF_002127325.2. Classification (NCBI taxonomy): domain Eukaryota; kingdom Viridiplantae; phylum Streptophyta; class Magnoliopsida; order Asterales; family Asteraceae; genus Helianthus; species Helianthus annuus. Next base: position 87,357,363 of record NC_035444.2, on the reverse strand, counting down.
GGAGTTTGTCTTTTTGTGGATTGTCTTCACCGTCTACACCCCGACGATTTGGACGACGCCGCCGGGGGAGGGGGGGGAGCATTGGGGGGAGGTACGGCGCCGGTCCTCGACGATCCCAGGCCGAAGCCCACACCGTGCAGCCTAATATACTTAACTAACTTTTATTAGTGTCCCGTGGAGTTCGGTTTACTCATTTTATCAGGTGGATATGGATATACAAAGGCAAAACTGAATTTGATTAGATACAAATAGAGATCACGAAAACAAAATTTGGATATGGCTGGCTCCACAGGATCCATATTATATGACATCCATTGTCATGTCTAGGTGGTACGTGTACTATGGTTAAAGATGATGTTTGAATACAAATATAAAATAATAATTAATTATATAAGATACAAAAATAAAGTTGTCATCTAATTAAAATTAACAAAATAAAAATATACTTGTAGGTGTGGATACTTGAAATTGGTAAATTTGGACCTAAGATGAGTTTTTCTCATGGAAAATGAAGCTTTAAAACTTAAGTACGCTTTGTGAATGATGACAATCACCATTGAATATTATTTGGATATAAATTTCTGTTGAAAATATGCTCAATTTCAATGGGTAAGAAAAATGTTGATTTTGACCTACTAGTTAAATCTAGAAATGGTTTACCTAATAGGTAAACTATGGCTTGGAATAGTTTTTAGATGTACGTTTGTGTGTTTTCATATAGAAAGATGTCATATTTTGATGAATAGATCATTATAAGGACGTAAAAATGTTAGGCAAAGGCCAAAGTTGAAAAAATAAATGTGATTTTTGAAACAAAACCTCTTATGTACATAACTTAAAATATGAGGAATTGATTAAAAAAAAATTTATCAACTTAGTGATTTCGGTTATAAAGTGCTAAATGCATCGAAATGATGAGTGGTTATTTTACACTAATAATATGTTCCCTTGGAATTAAACTTTGATCGGAGAAAGATCTGACGATAATTAGTCTGTAAAGGGTCAAACGTTGGTCAGAGAAATTAAAACTTGCCCTGAAAACAGGCTTTGGTAATCCGTCAGTAATGTGTCCATTGGTAAGTCTCCGTCAGAGGCGGAGGATAGTGGGTGCTCGGGGGTGCACCCGCCCACCCCAATATTTCGGTTAGAAGTGTACAAGTTCCGATTTTTTGTCTGAAAATTTTAAAATTATATAGGATCGTCCCCCAGATTATTTTTCCTAAATTGTATATTCTAAATATTTATAAACTTTGTATATAAATGATGGGTAGTTTGGTAAATATACACTTTGTTTTATTTGGAACTATTATTATTTGACCCGATTTGAATCGAATAGCCAACCCGACCCGAACCGAAACATAACGATAGGAAAAAAAGTTTTTTGGGTCCCATTACTTTACGCCCACTCGAAACTTTTGGTCAAGCTCCGCCACTGGTCTCCGTCCTTATTCCATCGGAAAGAGCATCACCCACATCCAGTATACTAACAAAGTTTCATGGACAAATTCTCATCAGTGGCCATTTCTCTTATGAGATTCCGACGGATTTGTCCGTTGGTGAAGCCCCAGTTTTCTGGTTGGACCATTAATTTCTTCTAAAAATCCTCTAAAAGTTGGAGATGGTATGATATATTCTCTGTATGTTATCTAGAAATACATTTCATACGATGAGCAAGGGGTTGTTTGCTAGCCTCTTAATGATTCCATTAAAAGGCTAAGGGGCTGTTTGGTAGCCTCTTAATGACCATTCAGATGCTACCTCTTAATGGTTTAAAACCCCTGAATGAATAAGAGGTAACCTCAAGTATGAATGGTTAAGAGGTAACCTCTGAATGGTAAATCATCACATGTCACATTCTTCTACCTTATCATTGGTAAAATTCTTAATGGTTCCATTAAGAGATAGCCTCTTAATGATCATTTAGAGGCTACCAAACAGCCCCTAACTTTGAATTGGTTAGAGGTATAATATGTTTGATTAACTTAAAATACATATCTTAATGGTTCATCAAACCTCTTAAAGTTTTAGAAACATTTTGATCCATTAAAGTGCTACCTTTTGATCAGTAAGGACTCTTAATAACTCTACATAAGATTGACAAGCAACCTCTTAAATTACTTTTCATAGTGCACAATACTTTCTTAGACATAGTGTGTGTTTATAACCACTAATTATAAAATCCATTTCAAATTTGTGGCGTAATAAATGTAGAGGCATTCGAACCAATTGACTATTTAGGAAGAGTTAATAATTTATGTGGTAGTTATACAAAATGAGGTGTTATGGGGGAACATTAGATCATCACTAATATTATCATAATGGAATATAATAATGACACAATTATGACATACCCAACTACTACTAATGCATGGGATAGGGGACATGGGGCCCATGAGCTAAGAGAGGAAAAGGGCCAGTTTGTAAGGTGCTGCTTATCTTGGAGATTTATGTTATTATTATTAATGAATGAATACTACTGCTTCTATTATTATGAGTTAGTTAATTAAAGGACAATAAATAACGAATTAAATTGAGGTGCAAATAACAGAAAAGGGAGAGGCAGGTAAGTATTATCTTGTTTACCTATATTATTAGTTATATCCAAACAGACAACTTTATAACGGTTTAACAAGTGTCACTGGAAAATAGTTATAGCATATCAGTTAATGACATGTCAACGACCATGGGAGTAGTGGCGGACCTACTTATAATAAGGGGTAGCCTCCGCTACCCTTTGACGATCTGACGGTAGTGTAAATTCTAAAAAAAAAATTGACGTTTTTACGATTTCGTTACCTTTTTTTTTTTTTTGAAAAATTACCATTATAAGGATTTTCTAGATCCGCTACTACATGGGAGGACCAGGGTCCGTGTGTTAATTTGTATACATTTGTCACATACCTTTATTTAGATGCATACGAGTAAGTATAACGGTTTAAAGTTTCTTCTTTCAGGCTACCGTGGACGTTCAAGCTAGGTTTGTTGCAGGCTACGGGCGCGTTTCTTGCTCAGAACCAGGTACAGACCATACAGGCTGGTCACTAAAGAGGACATTTTCTCCGTCGAGGGTCTCTCCGGTCAGAATTCGATACCGGCGAGTTCATTTTCTCTGTTGTATTCGGTGCTAGAAGTAACAGAACCGTATCTTTTTCTCCGGCGAGTACATTTTCTCCAGCGTATTCTGTGTCGGAATACACAAAAAAAAATTCCTTTTTCTGCGACCATTTCTGTCTTTCTCTGTCTCCGATTCTTCACCGGCGAGTTAAAAAAAATTTTTATGCTATATTAGTCGGCGACAACCAGGTGCTTTCTTTCCTGTATGTATACACACATATAAATTACATATTTCTATTTGCATCTGCCCTTATATATTTTATTATATTAGAACATAATAAACCGTTCAATTTATTTGCTTGCTTGTGCACCCACCCTTATTTGTGTGCTTGCTTCAATTGGTTTTCAAATAATTGAGGAATTGGGGAACTTCAGCGGTTCACGTCTCGGGAATTGGGGTACTTCTAGCGGTTCACGTCTCGGAAATCTCTCTCGGGCCAGGTGCTTTCGTTAAAAAAAAAAAGAAACCGAATATAAAGTCTAATAATAATAGCAGACATTTTGTGTGCCTCTTGTGTTGCTTATTGTGTTTTCGTGTTAACTTTGTCGCACGCTAAGTGTATTACTTGGTCATAGTCATCTACGCTGTTTATTGTCATTGTGTGCTTGCTTTTGCGGATTGTATAGCTTTGCCCTTTGTGTACTTTGTGTTGCCCGTTGTTTGGTACCTTGTGGTTAGTTGTTAGTTGTAATCATAGACAATAGAAACCATGACTTTTACTTGAGATCATGTCCAAGGACGAGAGGTGCAGGTAAGGGTAAAGTTAGAGGGTGTAGTTTACGGGTGGCGTCTTGGAACGTAGGAACTCTTAGTAGTAAATTGTTGGAAGTGATAGACGCACTTAAAAGACGTAGGGTACAGATAGCGTGCCTCCAGGAGACTAGGTGGAAAGGACATAGAGCAGAAGAGCGAAATGGGTATAAATTGTTGTATTCCGGGTCGGATGGGGCCAAGAATGGAGTAGGATTTTTGGTGTCTATAGAATTGCATAAGAATGTAATCGAGGTGATACGACACAATGATAGAATTATGGTGTTAAGGTTAGTATTAGGTGAGCAAGTAGTGACAGTGGTATGCGCCTATGCACCGCAAGTGGAACTAGGAGAACAAGAAAAAAAAGAGTTCTGGGATTGTCTAGATGTAGTAGTAAGGGCCATACCTAGGGAGGAGAAAATTTTTATAGGAGGAGATTTTAACGGGCACATTGGTAAGGATAGTGATGGCTTTGAGTTGGTACATGGGGGTTTTGGTTTTAGCGATAGGAATGACCCTGGTAGAGACCTTCTAGACTTCGCCGCAGCCCACAGCTTAGGTATTATAAACTCGTTCTTTAGGAAGAGGGAATCTCATTTGATCACTTTTAGTAGCGGAGGACGTAACACGCAAATCGACTATCTTCTGATGAGGCAAGAAGATCGACGGATGTGGAGGGACTGCAAGGTTATACCAAGGGAGACTGCAGCGGCTCAGCACCATTTGCTGGTAGCAGATATAGCCATAAAAGAAGGCTAACTGAGGGGGAGAGGAAAACCCGACCTAGGATCCGTTGGGGAGACCTGAAGGGAGAAAAAATTATGGTGTTTAGAGATAAAGTTAACTTGATGACATCGATGCAACCAGGTGACGACGCAAACCGGATGTGGGAGGATATGGCGACTACGATTACTACGGTGGCAAATGAAATGCTAGGGGTTACAACAGGAAAGACTAGTGGGCATAAGAAGTCCTGGTGGTGGAATGGAGACGTGCGTGCCAAAATAAAGGCTAAGCAACAGAGTTTTAGAGATCTTTTGAGGTGCACAGTAGAGGAGGAGCGACTGAGGGTGAGGGAGATATACAAGAAGGCAAAAAGGGAAGCGAAAAAGGCGGTGACCGAGGCAAAAAACACAGCATATAAACAAATGTATGAACGTTTGGAAACGAAAGAGGGGGAGCATGATATGTTCAAGATCTCAAAAGCTAGGGAGCGAAGAAGACATGACCTAGGAGTAGTAAAGTTTATCAAGGGAGAGGATGGAAGTGTTTTAGTCAAGGCACATGACATTAAGTTGAGATGGCAAACCTACTTCCATAATCTCTTCAACGACGGTAGGGCATACCAAGAAGATAGCAGCAATCCCAGGACCCACAGGCGACAACAGAATAATTGCTACTGCAGGAGGATCACACATGAAGAGGTGAGGATGGCACTTAGGAAGATGGAAAGAGGCAAGGCAGTAGGTTTGGACAACATACCGATTGAGGTGTGGAAGTGTTTGGGGGAAGAAGGAGTCCGATGGTTAACACTTTTTTTCAATAGTATTTTCAAGACTGGAAAAATGCCAGATCAGTGGAGGAGTAATGTCGTGGTGCCTTTATACAAGAATAAAGGAGATGCTCAATGTTGTGGGAACTACAGAGGAATCAAACTGCTAAGCCACACTATGAAGCTCTGGGAGAGGGTAATTGAAACTAGAATTAGAAGAGAAACGCAGGTTTCAGTAAACCAATTTGGATTCATGAAAGGGAGGTCAACTACAGAAGCGATACATATTCTAAGGAGATTGATGGAAAAAATATAGAGCGAAGAAGCAAGATTTACATATGGTGTTCATCGACCTTGAAAAGGCATATGACACTGTCCCACGGCAACTGATTTGGGATAGTTTGGAGGGTCGAGGGCTACCTAGGAAGTATATAGACATAATTAAGGACACATACGATAGAACGGAAACTAGTGTCCGCGCGCCTGTAGGGGATACAAACTTCTTTCCTGTGGAGGTAGGACTCCACCAAGGGTCTGCGTTGAGCCCTTTTCTTTTTGTGGTGGTCTTGGATGAATTGTCCAAGTTGATTCAGGAGACGTTTCCGTGGTGCATGCTTTTTGCAGACGATATTGTATTGATTGCAGAAACTAAACAGTGTCTGAATGCGAGGGTGGAGGAGTGGCGAGTCGCTTTAGAGGGCAAGGGCCTAAGGATTAGTCGATCTAAGACTGAGTATTTACACTGTGATTTCAGTGGTGTAGCCGATGACGATGACACCCAAATCACCATTGAGGATCAATTGGTCCCGCAGGCAACTAAATTTAAATATTTGGGGTCGTTTGTACAAAGGGATGGTGACATAGATAGTGATGTTACCCATCGCATACAGGCTGGCTGGTGTAGATGGAGGGCAGCCAGTGGAGTATTGTGCGATAGGAGGTTCCCAACTAAACTAAAGGGGAAATTTTACAGGGTAGCAGTTAGGCCAGCTATGCTATATGGAACAGACTGTTGGGCTATCAAGAAGACGCAAGCGCGCAAGATGGAGGTAGCAGAGATGAGGATGCTGCGGTGGATGTGTGGACACACGAGATTGGATCGGATAAGAAATGAGGTTTTTAGGGAGAGATTAGGAGTGGCTAGTATAACGGATAAGATTAGGGAGGGGAGATTGAGATGGTTTGGGCATGTGAAGCGGAGGCAAACGACAGCACCAGTTAGAGTAGTGGAAACCCTTACTGTGGAGGGGAGGAGAGGAAGAGGCAGACCCAAACTGACATGGGAAGAGCAGATTAGGCATGATTTACTAGAGTTGCATCTTTCTGAGGACATGGTCCAAGATAGGACTTCGTGGAGGCGTAGGATTAGGGTTAAGGACTTCTAGAGGATTTTGCAGTAAGGTCCTAGGTGTATTTTAGGGTCATATGTTTTTCTTATTCTCTAAATGACTTTACCGGTGATTGACTTCTTGTGTATATGCCTGAATGATGTTGTATGCTATTATACATGATGTACATTATACTGTGTTGCTCGGATCTCTCTCTTGGTATAGGTGACTTCTATTTTCTATATTCTTTGACTTGATGTGTTGGTTTGTTGTCCGTTTTGGAGCCGAGGGTCTCTTCTGGAAGCAGCCTCTCTATCCCTAGGGATAGAGGCAAGGTCTGTCTACATCCCACCCTCCCCAAACCCTATGAGTAGCTTTGCTATTTGTGGGATTTACTGGGTATGGTTGTTGTTGTTGTTGTTATACGAGTAAGTATAAAACACCATTCATGTAACCAATTTATCTAAACGAATTAAAATGATTAGCAAACAAGTAAAAATGGGTTATGGGTTACAAAAGGTCTAAAATTGTCGTAAATAATTTTCGGCGTTGAACTTATAAACTATATATATTCATTTATAGTCTTTTACTGTTGTTTTAAACGGGTTGATGACTGATGAACCGACTAATTAACTTTTAAGACAATCTGAACACAACCCATTTATTAAAAACATTAGATATTTCAACCTAAAATCTAATTATCTTTATTTCTTGTTTCAGGAGATTGGCACCCTTAACTAACTGTAACAATTAAATACTAACCCAATTAACATAGCCGAAATATAAACAGTACATCAAATACCCTTATTTATTTGTTATATGTATAAATGAAATAATATAAAGATATGTAGTTTGGTGACCAGCCAAAGCCGCCAGTCCACCACCTTTGTAACACCAATCTTGACAACTCATTTTAGCTCCATCTAGTTTAGTTCAGGGCCTTTAGCTACTCGCCTACCCCCTCTCCAATCCATTGAACCTCAATAACATATAGCCAAACAATACCAAAGGGGAGTGTTCCAGTGGTATCCGGATGACTTTCTGTAGAGGAGGTCATCGGTTGGAGTTTCGTTTGTGATAAAATTTCATACATGAGACATAGGTTTTATTAATATGGGTCTTCGGGCTTTCCCTTGGAGTTGGTGACGGGCCAGGTTATGAGCGTTGTTTACATGATGGCCGGGCTTTGTTGGACGTTAAAAAATATAGTCTCACAATACTAGCTTGGCTCGGCTAGTGATACTAGCTTGGCTTAACTTCCAAAGTTGGCAAAGTGATATTGGGTAATGTTAGTTTCAAAATTCAAAGAAGAACGGAGTTGTTTAAATGTTAGTTTCAAAATTCAAAGAAGAACGGGTTTGTTTAACTAGCCACTTGAGAGATGGGGACAAGTGAATCCATTGGTGGCACATGTTATATTTATATGTATAGTAATAAAAAAAATAAACACATGCCATGAAATTAGGAGATAATATTGGTTTAAAATTTATGGGAGCAAACAAACGTGATGATGATTCCAAGATAAAGTTTGGACTTTATCTAGAGAAAATGTATTCTTGAAGTTTAGAAGGTTATAAAAAGAAAAAAAATCCTAAGTAAAATACTAAAATTAGCCTATTTCACCAAATCATTTATATTAAATATAACCGCTTAAATAACTTTGTACTAAAATAGGTATTGATTACTCGATCAAGTTTTCTTCATCATAGAAAAGTTTTATCGTGGTTAAATTTGTTTGTACATATTTATTGATTGTTGTTCTCAATTTCATAATAGTGATTGGTGGTTGTAAGAGGCGGAACCATAGGGGGCCAGGATGGTCCATTGACCCTTCGAACGGCCAAATCTCAGTTGATCGGAGCATACTGGACAAAAGCCGTCTTAGTAGTTTGACTCTCGGACAATGTCTCTTGAGTCTTGAGAGTAGTACTGTGAAGCAAGAAGAGTGAAAAATATGTGATCATCGAGTTTTTCTCTGGCATTCCGATGGACACCTCTTTGATATCTGGTTGTCTTTTGGGTAGACTCGTAGAGAAGATGATGAATTGATGATCTTATCAAAGATTAAAAAAATAATAATAATTTTTCAGTTTTCAATTGTTGTAGTTTTAGTGCCTAGCGTCTTGCTAGGGTTGAATAAAGTTTTTTCGGTTGGTCGTTCAAAAAAAAAAAGAATTAATAATAATTATTTGTGGCAATCAATGGGGTGGTAGTTCATTGGCAAAGATAAAACCTTAAAAACACCTAAGTTGAGAAGGGGAAGTTTTGAATTCAAATCTCACAAACAACAATAGGAGATTAAAGAAATTACCGGTTAAGAAAAAATAATTATTTGTGTTACACTTTGTTTTGTGTGTATTTACGGGAAAAGACAAAAGACAACTTGCTAAATTTACCTCACAAACTTATTAAAGTTTATTGTTTCTTTTTTTTGTTTATATTTTAAGCTTTTTGATTACAATATTTAGTTACTTTATATAATTATTAGAGTAAAATGCACGGATAGTCCCTGTGGTTTGGTAAAATTTCACTCTTAGTCCCTAACTTTTGAAAATTACACCCGTGCTCCCTGTGGTTTGACAGTTTGTTACTCGGATAATCCCTGGAGTGGATGGGGGGTTAGTTTTCTCCGTTAAATCCATGTGAAATTACAAAATTACCCTTGCTTTTATTAAAGTATAAAAAATAATTCAAATACACACACATTAACATAAACATAGACCAGATTTTTTTTCCACCCTTTAACTTTCCACTAAAGCCACTTCTATCCCACCACAAACACCGCCCGCCGGCAAATTCTCCGGCGACGTCATTTCACTAATTCTACCAACACAAAAAACACTCAAAATCATCAAATTATTTAACTTATATACAAAATTCTATAACAGCAAACCCTAATCACGCGTTTCTGCTCAATCCGGTCACGTTAGCAAATACACCGACGTTATCTTTTTTTATGCCGGAGATATGATCGGAAAGGGTTACTTCCTTTGTTTGCAGACTTAATCTCATCGGTTACTGACGTCAGCTCACCATCATTGTCGGCACCGACGACTTTTGCAGTTTTATCAACTTTTTTCACTTTTTCACCTTTCTTCTTCGTCGCCGGAAAATTACAAAAATCGGCAACCGGATGGTGGTGTTGTGGGGGGTGGGGGGTGGGTGGTGGCAGGTGGTTGTGCTGGTGGCGGCAGGTGGTGATGGGGGTTTGCCAGAGAGAGAAAGAGAGAGCCATGGTGGAAAAAAATCTGGTATATGTTTATATTTATGTGTGTGTATGTGAATTATTTTTTATATTTTAATAAAAGCAAGGGTAATTTTGTAATTTCACATGGATTTAACGGAGAAAGCTAACCCTCATTCACTCCAGGAACTATCCGAGTAACAAACTGTCAAATCACAGGGAGCACGGGTGTAATTTCCAAAAGTTGGGGACTAAGGGTGAAATTTTACCAAACCACGGGGACTATCCGTGCATTTTACTCTAATTATTAATTTATTTGGGGGAAGGATCCACTAAAAAGTGGATTTTGCTTAAGTAACATAAGAAGGATTGTGATGATGACATGTGTCACTTCTAATAAGTAGGAATGAAGGGCATTTTGGTTCTTATAAATATGAGTGAAAATGACATGTGACACCCATTTTGTTTTTAAATATATAACAAAAAATTCTAGTACAAAAAAATCTAGCATAAAAAATCTATTACAAAAAAAATACAGCACAAAAAATATACTACAAAAAAATATAGCATGAAAAAACTCAGCAAAAAAATGTAGTACAAAAAAATTCAGCACAAAAAATTGAGAAAAAAAATTAAGACAAAAAAATTTAGCACAACAATACAGTAAAAAAATCCAGAACAAAAAACGTTATACAACATAGTAATACAACACATTTTAGTGGGTGTTTTTAGTCTTCATATTTTATATAGCAATATGGTACTCAAATTAGAGATAAAAAGACGCTCGATTTTACGGTGAAATTTTTATGAAAAAATAATGTCGTATAAAAAAGTTATGAACGTTTAAAAATGGGGGTGGAATATGCATGTGCATTGCATGTGGAGAGAGAAAGTCAATAAAAATTTTTTTCCCAAGATACCATTGCACTCCTCCTTTCTTCTACACTTTCATCTTAACCATTAATTTGAAAAATAAATTGTTAAGATTCCTTCTCATCCTACTTAGGGGGTGGGGGTGGTAACTAGTGATAGAATTCTATCACTCACAAGCATCCAATCAACTCCTGCCATGTCATCAACCATTATTCTATCACTCACATCTTTTTTTAGTGGCAATGGTCATCACTCACAACACCTAACAATAAAACCCCCACACCCCCTCACATCCATCCATTTTTCATGCGTTATAAAAATAACGGAGAACCATCACGTTGAACCTATCACTCGTGAATGTTTTGGTGGCGGTGGACATTTTGAAACTTCCACGCGTTATGGAGTTTTATCACGGAAGTTCAACGTAGTGGCCCCGCTCCCCTTAGGCAAAATAAACTTTTTATTTGATCTCAACCCATTTATTTGATATAGAGTTTATTATTTTTATAATTTATTATTATTTTTCAAAATTATATATAACTAGTTCATTGTAAAGAGATGCTTTTTCGAGAATACACTTTAGCAAACAAATTCAACCAAACTAACTTAGGTTTAATCTAATTCATTAAGCTTTAATAAAAGCGAAAGGTAAAAAAAGTTATAAGATGTTTAACTATTAAAAAATGTTATTGCTGCTAATTCGACGTTGAGTAATGATGATTCAATTAATATTAATGAGAAAGTAAAGCGATGGGCGACCACGCTTAACAAAAACCTTTCTCAACCAAAAGACAAATTTTCTAATAAGAATTTGGCCGACGCCAAAAGAAACTTGATTTGATCATTTTCGTCGGTTGGAATATAGTGCACTAAACGAGTTAATGCACACCAGCGAACATAATAAAAGTATGATTCGACCCCCCAATTAAAAAGTTCTGGTTCCGCCACTGATGATTGCTGAGATCATGCGTGAGGTTTTCCTTCTTTTTCTTATTTTTTTCTTCTTTCTTTCTCCTAACAATTCTGAATTAATTTGAGAGCTCCATATTGCTTCGAACTAAATCTTACCTTCAACTGCATTCGCCCCTATGAAATTCGAATCGAAATGCAATAATCTGACAAGCAATATCGTTATTGCAGTATCACACACCTCATGCGACAGACAACGTCAAACACATTATTTTTTTGTTACATCCATGTTATTTCAACAATTTATTTAAAATAAAAATCACAAAGATAAAAAAAAACATCCGCCTGAAGACTGTCGTGAGTGTCATACAAAAACCTAAATAACTATGTAGATAGTGTAAATAGGGTATTGAACCAGAGGAGTATGGTGGAAAGCGTTGTTGATTAAGTATAAAGAAATTAATTGCAAAAATGTAAAAATCGGTTGTTTAATTGTTCGATTAAACTAAGAATTTTGTAACAATAGGCGAAAATAATGGTTCCTTCGGATATCAGATTCAAAATAGACTTCAATGGTGTGTTTGATTGTTACAATCACATAGACATGATTGCATAACTCAATTAATCGATTGTAATTATCTAAAGACTACTTACTTCGATTGCGAAACAACGGAAGGTTATCACATAAATAATCAATTGAAATTACCAACCCTAACCCCTATCAAATATATCCCAATTACTAGAATTCTTGGGAGTTGAATGAATTAGAAATAAGGTTAAATAAATTCAATCGTTTACAATTCAATCAATCAAATCAAATGGTAAAAAACATCGAATGCTTAGATTACCAAGTTCAAACACAATAAAAAACACATAAAATTGTCTACTTACAAGAATCTTCCACCCTAAGGAAACCACTAAGAAATTAGCCGCTCATGTTGATGATTCGGTCTTCAGAAACTTGAATAATGGTTGAATTCATCTTCAGCACGGTTAATTCGGTAGAGAATATGATGATCAAAGGTGAAAAATATCCCAAAGTTGAGTTCTTGACCCCCAAATTCGTCTCCCCAAAGTCGTCTATATAGTTAGGGTTTAGAAAAACCCTTAAATACCCACAAAAAGGCAATGCACGCGCCCCAGCTTGATCCCGCCGTAGCCTATGGTCCGCTGACCGTAGGTTACGGTACACCTTGGCTGCTGAAAACAAATGCTGCTAATTGTAGGTTACGCATCCAAGCCGTAGGTTACGCCGCACACTTGTTGGTGAAGACAGATGACGCCAACCGTAGCCTATGCTCTCCAAACCGTAGGTTACGGTACAATATGTCTGATTCTTTTTAACATACAAGGCTGACCGTAGGTTACGGAACCCCTACCGTAGCCTACGGCAGGATTCTGCACTCTCATTCCTTCACATGTATAACTTTCAACGAATGACCACGAGGCCCCTGAACTTTATTCTTCTGCATTGTTCATGCTTCCAAGCTATTTTTTAGCCCGAAATAAATCCTGAATAATGTAATATACCTTGATTATCATCCACGGGCATTCCGCTCCATCTCTAAACACTTTAAGTTCACCGAGTTAAGCGATTAACCTGCAAAACCACAATCTCTCGTAGTTATCACATTAAAAGCATGTAATCACTTAAAACGCAATAAATCACATAAGATAAGAACATTAACGCTCGGGTTTCACCCTCTCCATCACATTCCCACACTTAACCTTGCTTGTCCTCAAGCAACCATCAAAAACATCACTCACCACATTAATAAATCACTTTCAAATCCCTTACCGTTTTAACAATTTAAGATCCCAAGTCATACCCGTCCCATAGTGTCGCAACCCCCGACCCCTACCCCGGGAGTGGGCGGCCGCGAGGACAGTATTAGTGGTATCGGTGTTTATTAGTTTGGCAGCGGAAATTACATTAGGACCGTAGTTAGTAAATAGTTTATCAGAGTGAAACACCAACTTTTATATTTAATAAATACATGGGAAACCCCAAGTTTCTATTACAACATGTTTATAGGGATAAACCCTAATTTATTGAAATAAAACTTCTTTCTTGTTTAGGTAACTTTTATAGCCACTTTTCTAAGCCTCCAGTGCTCTCCAGCTGGCTTCTATTTGGCTTTCACATTTTGTTACCTGAAACGCGTTTTAAAAAGTTTTATCAGTAAGAAATACTGGCGAGTGAATCCCAGTTTAATCAAAACAATTTTATCATTTTTACAGTATTGAGGGCATCCGCAATTACATTTGTTTACATCTATCAAATTACCACCCACGGTACTGTCAATGCTGACTTGTGGTCATGCTACTACTCACAGTGTAGTAACAAGTAATGTATATAAAACCCCAACATACCGACAATAATTGTAGAATCACAAATACTCAATCACTGTTAAATTTCAATTAAAAACAATTGAGGTTTTGTAAAAACAGTTTACAAAAAGGGGAATAACTCACATTGCTATTTTAGATAATTCCTGGTGACTTCCTGGTTATAATCTATTAAATTAAACAATGCACACACGTTAGTAAGATAACCCAATTTACATTAGCTATACCCTCCCCCGAGACAAAACTCCAACGACTGAGTCAGGCAGAGCCTTGACATGCGTTACGGAGCTCTAGATCAATCAGGCAGAGTCACTAGTACGTAACCGAGGGTTATAATACTTACAACGAGGCAGAGCTTCGCTATTTAGGGGTATAATACCCGAGTATTATTGCTATTATATCGAGAGAAGAAAAGAAATTTGAGCGACTGACTTCTAAGCTCGAACGCCCAATTTATAGGGCTGATCTGATGGCGGCTCGCGGCCGGCGACCAACCTGGCCAAGTCCTTCGCGGCCCCCGAGGACTATAGGCTAGGTTCTAGCTTTGCTGACTCAACGCTAGCCTCGACACGCATCACGACACGTGGCGGCACCGGGTGCGGCCTGGTGGCATTGGGTCGCGACCCGCGACTCCTTTGCTTATCTGGGTCGCCCCCTGCGAGGACTTACCAGATTTCGTTTTATTTGATTTTTGTAAAAATAAAGGTATTCCGGGTCCATTTTTCGTATACGGGGTGTATTTTAGGACATATAAGGGTGTTTTAAGGATTTTAGGAGGGTTGTTATATCCTCCCCCACCTTGTTTTAGAACTCGTCCTTGAGGTCTACTGGAACAGGTGTAGATATTTCCTCTGCATCTCTGATTCGAGCTCCCAAGTGTACTCTGGTCCTCTCTTGGAATCCCATTTCACTTTGACTAGAACTAATCTCTTGTGTTTAAGATTCTTGATCTTTCTATCTTCAATCTGTAGGGGTTTCTCTACAAACTTAAATTTCTCATTTACCTCTATGTCCTTAAGAGATACCACTAATGATTCATCCGCTAAGCACTTCTTGAGATTACATACATGAAATATGTCACACCCCAACCGATGGCGGAATCATCGGGGCGCGGCACTGAGTGAAACAGATTGTTCAGGAGTTTCCACAACAACTATCATACAATTCAGTTAAATAACACGTCCCATACCGTGTCCCAAATAATAACAAGTTATCATAGAAATCAACTAAACAATATGGGAACTGTTCCGATAACTCAGATTCTTAATTATTACAGACCGAATTTAAATATTGTTTTAAGACTTCTAGACGGCTAACTGTAGATCTTACTGACTACAGGTGCCAGTACAAGATCTACAGATAATTATGACCCTGGAGCAGGTATGTGGACACTGTCCTAAGGTCACAGGCTCCTAGAAGCTTATTATTGCCTCGCTTCCCTAGCACGCTAGTAGCTTAAACACCTGTCACATACGTTAAAATAAAAGTCAATACATATAATGTAAAGGTGAGTACACAAGTTTGATATAGCATATAAAGTTCGAAAAGTTTACGCATAACCAAGCACGTACACAAGGGCAAACGATGCATGTAAATTATCAACATGGGACCATCGATACCAACGACTTCGAGTTGACTGTCCGAGACAGTTCGCAATACATGATTACCACCGTAATCCATGCAAGTAATTGTCCTTAGCAACCCCCGCGTGAACGGGTGCTGAGTCCAAACTATAGTACTACGTTGCTAAAGCAGGTAGATAGCACTCCACGTGTAAACATAATAAACAGCGATCATTTAGTAAAGTAATACATGCAAGTAGGTTAGCGTTCAAATAGTTTGTGTTGTTCGTGAATTTGATAGATTACGTATGTAACACCCAAAAGTGCTGAAAGCAAAAAGGGATCGAGTATACTCACAGTGGTTGGTCGTGGATTGAAAGGAGCACTGAGAATAGGTTAGCCTGAATAGTTCGATAACACAACGATGAGTAACGCGAAAAAAGTAAACAATGTACTTGGATCGAGTAGGCCATTCGATCGGACGGCAGTTCGATCGAGTGGGCTGTTCGATTGGTTTGAAAGTCCGTTCGAACATCCATTCGATCGGCCGGCTGGCTCGATCGGCTGGTTCCTTCAAGTGGATTGTTTCTTCCTTTGATGAGAAAGATGTGTTTGTGTATGATGGTTTGTATTACCTTTCAAGTTGGCCGATCGAACAGTCCGTTCGATCGGTTGGTCCAACCGATCGGTTAGCAGCTGGGGTTTGGCAACGTGTCACTCGATCGGGTGGCATGCTCGATCGGGTGACATTCCAATGTTTCGAAAAGGTTAAGTGTTGAAGTATAGTATCTCATGATTCGAGTAGTAATGATTACAATCGAGTGGCTCGATCGATCGAATAGAACTCTGTCAATATTACACTTCATGAGTTTGTGGGTCTAAGTGCTAGTCGATCGGTTAGCCTAGCCGATCGGCTGGCGTAGTCGTTCGGTTGGGCTGTTCGATCGAACAGCCTAGCCGTTCGGCCAGCTTCTCGATTCGGTTAACCTATCACTTAACACTTGGTTAGTCCCTTTAATTGTTGATGTTTTAGAGATATTTTGACTACGAGTTGAACCACAAGGCTGAAGTCCCTACTTAGTCTACTGACCCGAGCAGGAATCACCCAAGCTCGGCCAGAGGCGGTTTGGAACTTAAGTTTAACGTTTAACCCGAAATCGGTATATCTCTCGGTAGAACCCGAATCTTGAACCATGTGTTTGTTTAGATTGATTTGTAAATCGGTTCAAGTCTCGTTTTCACCTTTTTGAGTGTAAAAGAGTTGAAAGATAGATGAAAACCCATCTTCCAATCCTTTTCCACCGTGAAATGTTAAGATCTTTGGTAGATTTTAGGTTATTTATGTGGAAATCGGTTAGATCTAAGCTATTCATGGTGGAATGATGTCAAAACTTAGTGTTCTTGAAGAACACATGATGACATCACCCAAGAACACCTAGATCTTGGTGATTTCATGGATGAAATCCAAGTTTTGAAAGATAGAAAGATGTAGAATCGATTAATGAACAAAAACGTACAAGGATTAGAGCGAAATACTTACCGGTTTGAGAGAAATCTGAGATTTAGTGAGAAGAAGAGGCTGGTCGGTCAGAGCTTTCCAAAAGTGGAAAGTTTGACAAGGACAGCCCTATTTATAGGCTTCCAAAAGAGGAAAGGGTCAGCTGATCGAACAGCATCCCTGATCGAGCGGCTGCCCGATCGAACAGCCTGTTCGATCGGCTAGCCTGTTCGATCAGGTTGTCCTGTTCGATCGGCTTGCCTGGTTTTGAGTGTTTCGCGACGATTTTTGATATTTCGAGTTCGATAGTTGAGGAGTAGAGTAGGATAGAGTTTCTATTCAAATTACTTTCAGTAGTCGGGACTATATTTAACATACAAGCATCCTTACAACCTATTTTCAAGGTCGGTTTCGATTGAGTTTGATTATCCTTCGATTCTTGATTGATTCTGATTGATTCACCACACTCTTTAACATAAAGTAAGCATGCACAAGTAACACGTAAGGCACACACACACGTATAAAAGCATTAAAATTATCCACACTTGAGCTCGATGATTGATTTGATTAGCTTGATTATTGATTGACTAGCTTTATTGCATTATTACTTCCTATCATTCACAGTCGGTCGTTGATCCACAGTTCGATTATCGGCCGATTAGTTTGATTATACAACACTTACTCCAAATAATATGAAAATCAAAATGAAACTAAAATGAAATTAATCTTTATTGATCTTTAATTCCAATAACAGTCAACCCTTGACTTTGACTTTGACTTTGGGAAAACACGGGGTGTTACAGTCTCCCCTCCTTTAGGGAATTTCGTCCCGAAATTAGGCCGAGAACCGTACATCGCCGTGTGATTTTACCAATTTGATGCTTCAGATCTATCTGAACAACTGCGGGTACTTGGCCTTCATGTCACTTTCGAGTTCCCAAGTGAACTCCGCGCCTCGTTTGCCTTCCCATCGTACTTTTTACAATAGGAATGCGAGAGCGTCTGAGTTGCTTGGTCTGTCGGTCCATGATTTCGACAGGCTTTTCCACGAAGTGTAGCGTCTCATTGACCTGAAGATCGTCGAGTGGTATTATTGCGTCGTGGTCGGCTACGCATTTTCGAAGGTTTGAAATATGGAAAGTCGGGTGGACATTGCTGAGTTCCTCCGGTAATTCGAGTTTGTAGGCAACTTTACCGATCCTTTCCAGAATCTTAAAAGGTCCAACAAATCGAGGCGCAAGTTTCCCTCTTTTGCCGAATCGGACTACTCCCTTCCAAGGTGATACCTTTAGGAGCACGTAGTCGCCAACTGCAAATTCGCGGGGCTTGCGTCGTTTATCGGCGTACATCTTTTGTCTGTCCCGGGCCTTCACCAAGTTTTCCCTTATCTGGTGGATCTTGTCAGTCGTTTCTTGCAGAATCTCGGGCCCAGTCAATTGTGAATGACCGACCTCGTGCCATACAATAGGCGAGCGACATCTCCTACCATACAAGGCTTCGAAAGGTGCCATTTCGATGCTGGAGTGATAGCTATTATTGTACGAAAATTCGACCAACGGTAGGTGTTTGCTCCAACTACCACCAAAATCGATAACACACGCACGGAGCATGTCTTCAATAGTACGAATCGTTCTTTCAGTCTGCCCGTCGGTTTGCGGGTGGAATGCGGTACTCAAATTCAGCGTCGTACCAAGAGCTGCTTGAAAAGTTTCCCACAATCTCGATGTAAACCGAGCATCGCGATCAGAAATGATGTCTCGAGGCGTACCATGATTCTTAATGATCTCGTCGGTGTAGATTTGGGCTAGCTTGGCCACCTTATAGTCTTCTCGTATTGGCAGAAAGTGGGCTGATTTGGTTAGACGGTCGACTATAACCCAAATACTGTCGTGACCTGATGGCGTGGTCGGAAGCTTAGTTATGAAATCCATAGCTATGCTTTCCCACTTCCATACGGGTATCGGCGGTTGTTCGAGTAAGCCTGAAGGTCTTTGGTGTTCAGCCTTGACTCTTGCACAAGTTAAACAGCTACCAACATATAGAGCAATATCCCTTTTCATCCCAGGCCACCAGTACTTGTAGCGAAGGTCCTGGTACATTTTGTCCGCACCGGGATGAATGGAATATCGGGATTTGTGGCCTTCGTTCATGATGATCTTTCGCAAATCTGTCCTCCTCGGAACCCAGATTCGGTCCAGATAATAGAATATCCCGTTGGCTTTGCTCACGAGCTGAGTTCCATCGTGATAGATTCGTTCTTTCTTCAACGTACGCTCGTTAAAGCAAGCGTGTTGTGCTTCGCGGATGAGAGCTTCGAGGTTATACTGAGCCTGGATGTTTCGAACACCTATCACGTAATTCTTTCTGCTGAGGGCGTCTGCAACTACATTCGCCTTGCCTGGGTGATAACGGATCTCACAGTCGTAGTCGTTGAGAAGTTCTACCCATCGGCGTTGACGCATATTGAGTTCTCTCTGGTTAAAGATATGTTGTAGGCTCTTGTGATCGGTGAAGATCGTACACCTTGTACCATACAGGTAGTGTCGCCAAATCTTTAAGGCAAAGACAACTGCGCCTAGCTCAAGGTCATGGGTTGTATAGTTCTTCTCGTGGATTTTGAGCTGTCGAGATGCGTAAGCTATAACCTTGTCTCGTTGCATGAGAACACAGCCAAGTCCAAGGTTTGAAGCATCACAATAGACAACGAAGTCATCGCTTCCGTCCGGCAGTGTAAGAACTGGTGCATGGCACAGCATGTGTTTGAGGGTTTGGAAAACAGTCTCCTGCGCGGTTCCCCACACAAAAGGCCTGTCTTTATGAGTAAGGGAGGTAAGCGGTACAGCAATCTTTGAGAACCCCTCGATGAATCGCCGGTAGTAACCAGCTAATCCGAGAAAAGAGCGAACTTCTGACGGATTCCTTGGCGTAACCCATCCCTTGACTGCCTCAATCTTTGCAGGATCAACGTGTATACCCCGACTATTCACAATGTGACCCAGAAATTGAACCTCCTCCAACCAGAACTCACACTTGGAGAACTTGGCGTAGAGTTGGTTTCCCTGAAGCAACTCGAGAACCAATCGCAAATGCTGTGCATGTTCGGCCCTCGATCTGGAATAGATCAGGACATCGTCGATAAATACAATGACGAAACGGTCTAAGAACGGTTTACACACGCGATTCATCAGATCCATGAAGACCGCGGGTGCGTTGGTCAAACCAAAAGGCATGACAACAAATTCGTAGTGGCCGTATCGGGTTCGAAAAGCGGTTTTGGGTATGTCTTCCTCTTGAATCCGCAACTGATGGTAACCTGAACGTAGATCAATCTTGGAGAAACACTGAGCACCTTGTAGTTGGTCAAACAGATCATCGATTCTTGGTAAGGGGTATCGGTTCTTGATGGTCAGCTTGTTCAATTCCCGGTAATCGATGCACATTCGGAACGACCCGTCCTTCTTTTTGACGAAAAGGACTGGTGCGCCCCATGGAGAAGTGCTCGGGCGAATGAAGCCTTTTTCAAGTAACTCTTGGAGTTGGTTTGAGAGTTCTCGCATCTCAGATGGAGCGAGTCGATACGGAGCTTTGGCCACTGGGTTGGCTCCTGGAACAAGGTCGATTCGAAAGTCGATATCACGACTTGGAGGTAATCCAGGAAGATCATCAGGGAACACCTGAGGAAATTCTCGGACAACGGGAACATCCTGACTTCAACTTTCCTTTTCTTGTCCGTCTCTGCTACAACAATGTTGGCCAAGAAGGCTCGATATTCCTTGCGGAGATATTTGCGAGCTTGAAGACATGACATGAGCTTGAGATCTTTTGCAGTAGTTTCACCATAAACACATAGAATATCACCACTAGCTAGCACAAAACGAATCATCTTATCGGAACACACAACTTCAGCACGGTTTTCACGAAGAAAGTCCATGCCTACTATGACATCGAAACTTCCGAGCTGCATTGGAATGAGATTAATCGGGAATATATGATTGTTGAGCTCGAGAGTACAATCACGGAGCACAGAGTTGACAGCAATGGTTCTTCCGGTAGCGACTTCTACTTCGAAGGGTGACGAAAGATAAGAGCGCTTACGTCTAAGAAGCTTCTCAAATTCAAATGACACAAAGCAGTTATCGGCTCCAGTATCAAACAAACATGATGCATATATACCATTCACAAGGAACGTACCATTGACCACGTTGTTATCAGCTTGAGCCTGGCGTGCGTTGATGTTGAAAGTTTTGGCGTGAGCGGCTTGTTGTTGAGGCTGCTGTTGTTGTTGCTGGGGTTGTTGAGCTTCTTGTTTCACCACTCTGTTCGGGCACCGGTTTGCGAAGTGGTTAGGGTCACCACATGCAAAGCAGGTCCGAACATTGTTTGCCGGGGCCTGTGCAGCTTGAGGAGCTTGAGGAGCTTGAGGAGCTGGTAGCAGGGCTTGGTTAACAGCGGCTTGAGCTTGCGTTTGACGAGGACCATAGCGGCAATTCGCAGTGAAATGCCCGTAAACGTTGCAGTGGGCACAGTAACGGCAGGCCACACCCACCGGGTGATGATAAGAACATGTAGCACAGAGTGGGTGGGGGCCGGTGTACGCACGCTTAGCCGGCGGCGCATTGATCACTGGCGCAGTGCGCTGTGGTTGTTGCTGTTGTGGCGGTACTGACTGAAGAGGAGCAGCATTGGTTGCGGTGGCGCAACTCTTGTTCTTCTTTCTTCTTCTCGAGGACTTGGAGGCTTGAGCAGTAGGGTTGTCGGTTGATGCGGTAGTAACTTGATGCAACGACTTGGATGGCTTATCCCAGACACCAGCCTTAACTCGCTTGTCGTTAATCTCGGCAGCGAGTAGGTAGGTTTCCTCGATTGATGCGGGTTTGGCGGCGAACACAAAATCTGCAACACAATCCGGAAGAGCACGGATGTATTTCTTGATGGTCATCTCGGGAGTCTTGACCTGGTCTGGACAGATAATGCTCAGTTGTTTGAAACGGGCGGTGAGACCAGCGTTGTCGCCCTCCTTCTGCTTGATGGTCCAGAACTCATCCTCCAATTTTTGGCGTTCGTGGGGAGGACAGAACTCGTCCAGCATGATAGCCTTCAGTTCCTCCCACGTCAGCTCGTAGGCAGCGTCGTTCCCGCGCTTATTCCTTTCGGCTGTCCACCAGTCCAATGCCCGCGACTGGAAGACACCGGTAGCATTGAGAGTTCGAAGATGATCCGGGCATCCGCTTTGACGAAGGGTAACTTCCACTGAGTCAAACCAGTGAAATAAGCCTGTAGGGCCCTCTTCACCGGTGAACTCCTTAGGTCCACACGCCTTAAATTGCTTGAAACTGAACGGAGCTTTGCTGGATTCAGTGAGGGTTCGGGATTCTTCCGACGACTTGCTGGTGTTTTCGTACACCTCGCTGACAGCTTTCGCTACAGACCTTGAGATGAGCTTGGCGAGACGTCGGTCTCTCTTTTCCTGACGGGAAAGGTTTTGGCGAGTTCTTGATGATGACGATATGGTCTGCAATAGACATCGCCATAGGGCTCAACACAACGAATTCGAATCTCGCACGTCTTAGTTTACTAAAGCTTAGAATCACGTCGCATCTCGCGTCACGTAACACATATAAACACATAAGCACATAATCATAGAGGCACATAAGCACAGAAGCAATTAGAGCACATAAGCAATTAAGCAAATAGAGCACTTAATTTCCTAAACACGTACGCACTTTTATCACAGAGGCTGTCAGAAAACAGAAACCTATAACCACAAGTCGAGTGTCGTTCGTTTTGCATATCGGATAGCATCACATTGTATCGTCTAACTTAGTCGTATAGCGTAGCATAACACACTGGTTTCGTTTAGATCACATCAACAGGGGTTTGAATCGAGATAGGATAGCAACAAAGTCACGCAGATTGATAACAAATGGAGCAATCAACGAATCTTTAAAACACGTAAACAGGTAAATCATATAAAATCAACGAAGCAACACTCAAAAATGGATTGTCTGCGGCTACTAGACTTTGACTAACCATGGCAATTTGACTATTCACAGTTGACTTGTCGTCACTTTCGACTGTAGGGGACATGTTTCTGCCTCGATTCTTGGGCATTATGCATGCGCATTCTAGGCCATACTCGTGAGTTCAGGTCGTTGGAGTCCGTCAATTGTCTTGGCGAGATGAAATAAAGTTGGAATAACTGCCAAGGTTAGGGTTTCACCCCTAGCTTAGCAATTTCTTCCTTGTTTTAAGAAAATTTAGAGGAAAGTTTTCATCAAATTACGGGTTTCAGCCCTAATTTGGTATAATTCTCCCCCGTTTGTTGATAGAAATTTGCACAAAGTAATTGGCAGAAATTTGTAATTCAGGCAGGAATTCGCGGGTTTCACTCCTAATCCCGTCCAAACTACAAAATTTGGCTCGGAGTTCGGATGTAATGATAGAATAGAAGGAAACAACATAAAATAAGCACATAATCTTGGTCTCTTGGTTCCTAACTATAGTCTAGGTCTCTAAGACAGCGATCCGGACTAGATCGTGTCTAACCTAATTCCCTATAGTTATGGCTCTGATACCAATCTGTCACACCCCAACCGATGGCGGAATCATCGGGGCGCGGCACTGAGCGAAACAGATTGTTCAGGAGTTTCCACAACA
Source organism: Helianthus annuus (assembly GCF_002127325.2). Classification (NCBI taxonomy): domain Eukaryota; kingdom Viridiplantae; phylum Streptophyta; class Magnoliopsida; order Asterales; family Asteraceae; genus Helianthus; species Helianthus annuus. Next base: position 87,333,643 of record NC_035444.2, on the reverse strand, counting down.
ACTATCATACAATTCAGTTAAATAACACGTCCCATACCGTGTCCCAAATAATAACAAGTTATCATAGAAATCAACTAAACAATATGGGAACTGTTCCGACAACTCAGATTCTTAATTATTACAGACCGAATTTAAATATTGTTTTAAGACTTCTAGACGGCTAACTGTAGATCTTACTGACTACAGGTGCCAGTACAAGATCTACAGATAATTATGACCCTGGAGCAGGTATGTGGACACTGTCCTAAGGTCACAGGCTCCTAGAAGCTTATTATTGCCTCGCTTCCCTAGCACGCTAGTAGCTTAAACACCTGTCACATACGTTAAAATAAAAGTCAATACATATAATGTAAAGGTGAGTACACAAGTTTGATATAGCATATAAAGTTCGAAAAGTTTACGCATAACCAAGCACGTACACAAGGGCAAACGATGCATGTAAATTATCAACATGGGACCATCGATACCAACGACTTCGAGTTGACTGTCCGAGACAGTTCGCAATACATGATTACCACCGTAATCCATGCAAGTAATTGTCCTTAGCAACCCCCGCGTGAACGGGTGCTGAGTCCAAACTATAGTACTACGTTGCTAAAGCAGGTAGATAGCACTCCACGTGTAAACATAATAAACAGCGATCATTTAGTAAAGTAATACATGCAAGTAGGTTAGCGTTCAAATAGTTTGTGTTGTTCGTGAATTTGATAGATTACGTATGTAACACCCAAAAGTGCTGAAAGCAAAAAGGGATCGAGTATACTCACAGTGGTTGGTCGTGGATTGAAAGGAGCACTGAGAATAGGTTAGCCTGAATAGTTCGATAACACAACGATGAGTAACGCGAAAAAAGTAAACAATGTACTTGGATCGAGTAGGCCATTCGATCGGACGGCAGTTCGATCGAGTGGGCTGTTCGATTGGTTTGAAAGTCCGTTCGAACATCCATTCGATCGGCCGGCTGGCTCGATCGGCTGGTTCCTTCAAGTGGATTGTTTCTTCCTTTGATGAGAAAGATGTGTTTGTGTATGATGGTTTGTATTACCTTTCAAGTTGGCCGATCGAACAGTCCGTTCGATCGGTTGGTCCAACCGATCGGTTAGCAGCTGGGGTTTGGCAACGTGTCACTCGATCGGGTGGCATGCTCGATCGGGTGACATTCCAATGTTTCGAAAAGGTTAAGTGTTGAAGTATAGTATCTCATGATTCGAGTAGTAATGATTACAATCGAGTGGCTCGATCGATCGAATAGAACTCTGTCAATATTACACTTCATGAGTTTGTGGGTCTAAGTGCTAGTCGATCGGTTAGCCTAGCCGATCGGCTGGCGTAGTCGTTCGGTTGGGCTGTTCGATCGAACAGCCTAGCCGTTCGGCCAGCTTCTCGATTCGGTTAACCTATCACTTAACACTTGGTTAGTCCCGTTAATTGTTGATGTTTTAGAGATATTTTGACTACGAGTTGAACCACAAGGCTGAAGTCCCTACTTAGTCTACTGACCCGAGCAGGAATCACCCAAGCTCGGCCAGAGGCGGTTTGGAACTTAAGTTTAACGTTTAACCCGAAATCGGTATATCTCTCGGTAGAACCCGAATCTTGAACCATGTGTTTGTTTAGATTGATTTGTAAATCGGTTCAAGTCTCGTTTTCACCTTTTTGAGTGTAAAAGAGTTGAAAGATAGATGAAAACCCATCTTCCAATCCTTTTCCACCGTGAAATGTTAAGATCTTTGGTAGATTTTAGGTTATTTATGTGGAAATCGGTTAGATCTAAGCTATTCATGGTGGAATGATGTCAAAACTTAGTGTTCTTGAAGAACACATGATGACATCACCCAAGAACACCTAGATCTTGGTGATTTCATGGATGAAATCCAAGTTTTGAAAGATAGAAAGATGTAGAATCGATTAATGAACAAAAACGTACAAGGATTAGAGCGAAATACTTACCGGTTTGAGAGAAATCTGAGATTTAGTGAGAAGAAGAGGCTGGTCGGTCAGAGCTTTCCAAAAGTGGAAAGTTTGACAAGGACAGCCCTATTTATAGGCTTCCAAAAGAGGAAAGGGTCAGCTGATCGAACAGCATCCCTGATCGAGCGGCTGCCCGATCGAACAGCCTGTTCGATCGGCTAGCCTGTTCGATCAGGTTGTCCTGTTCGATCGGCTTGCCTGGTTTTGAGTGTTTCGCGACGATTTTTGATATTTCGAGTTCGATAGTTGAGGAGTAGAGTAGGATAGAGTTTCTATTCAAATTACTTTCAGTAGTCGGGACTATATTTAACATACAAGCATCCTTACAACCTATTTTCAAGGTCGGTTTCGATTGAGTTTGATTATCCTTCGATTCTTGATTGATTCTGATTGATTCACCACACTCTTTAACATAAAGTAAGCATGCACAAGTAACACGTAAGGCACACACACACGTATAAAAGCATTAAAATTATCCACACTTGAGCTCGATGATTGATTTGATTAGCTTGATTATTGATTGACTAGCTTTATTGCATTATTACTTCCTATCATTCACAGTCGGTCGTTGATCCACAGTTCGATTATCGGCCGATTAGTTTGATTATACAACACTTACTCCAAATAATATGAAAATCAAAATGAAACTAAAATGAAATTAATCTTTATTGATCTTTAATTCCAATAACAGTCAACCCTTGACTTTGACTTTGACTTTGGGAAAACACGGGGTGTTACAAAATACATCAAGTATTCCTGCCATTTCCTCTGGCAGTTGTAGCTGGTAAGCTACTGGTCCTATCCTTCTAATAATCTCAAAGGGTCCAATATACCTGGGGCTTAGCTTTCCCCTCTTTATGAATCTGATTACTCCTTTCCATGGAGAAACTTTTAATAATATCTTATCTCCTACTTGAAATTCCAACGGTTTTTGTCTATTATCAGCATAACTCTTTTGACGATCGCATGCTGCTTTTAGTCTCTCCTTGACTTGAATAATCTTGTCCGTTGTTTCCTGTACTATCTATGGTCCAGACAGTTGCTTTTCTCTAATTTCTGCCCAACAGACTGGTGCGGCGTTGATACTGGTATGATAGCTGTTATTGTAGGAAAATTCTATTAATGGTAAATGATCATCCCAATTTCCTCCGAAATCAATTACACAAACTCTAAGCATATCTTCCATTGTCTGAATTGTCCTTTCGCTTTGTCCATCCGTTTGAGGATGATAAGCAGTGCTTAGATTTAACTTGGTTCCCATTGCTTTTTGGAAACTAATCCAAAAATGAGAAGTACAACGGCTATCTCTATCAGAAACAATAGATAAAGGAATTCCATGTAATGAAACTATTTGATTTACATATAACTTGGCTAATTGTTCCATATTGTAAGTTTCCTTCATCGGTAAGAAATGAGCAGACTTGGTTAATCTATCTACAATCACCCAGATTGTATCATTACCTTTTCTTGTCTTAGGTAATTTGGTAACAAAGTCCATTGTTATCAATTCCCATTTCCATATTGGCATTTCTAGTTGCTGCAATAAACCTGAGGGTTTCTGATGTTCGATTTTAACCTGTGAACAGGTTAGATACTTGGCAACATAGGTTGCTATATCCTTTTTCATTCCTATCCACCAAAAATTCTTTCTTAAGTCTTGATACATTTTATCATTACAAGGATGTATCATATACTTAGACTTATGAGCTTCTTCTAAAATTCGGTGGCGTAGGTTTCCTTGTTTGGGTATCCAGATTCTTTTCTTATGGAATCTCCAAATTCCATATGTTCCTTGTTCTAATTTCTTAATCATTCCTTTTAATTTTTGAGTATCATCCTTGATTACTGATTCCTGGATTTCTCTAATTTGCTCATTTAAATCTATCTACATATTTAACTTAAGAGAACGTACTCGTCTTGGTTTTTCATAATACTTTCGACTTAAAGCATCGGCTACTATGTTAGCCTTTCCTGCATGATACTGGATATTACAGTCATAATCACTGAGGATTTCCATCCAGCATCTCTGTCTCATATTTAATTCCTTTTGCCCGAAAACATATCTTAAACTCTTATGACCGGTGAAAATGGTAAACTTGCTACCGTAAAGATAATGTCTCCAAATTTTAAGGGCAAAAATTATAGCTCCTAATTCTATATCATGGGTTGTATAATTCTTTTCATGATTCTTAAGTTGTCAGAGGCATAAGCTATAACTTTTTGATGTTGCATCAACAAACATCCATATCCTAACTTAGACGCATCACAATAGACTACAAAGTCTTCACTTCCTTATGGTAATGCGAGTATTGGTGCGTTGGTTAATCTTTGCTTAAGAATCCTAAAGGCTTCTTTCTGTTTTGGTCCCCATTCAAACTTAACTGATTTGCAGGTCAGTTTTGTTAAGGGAATGGCTATTCTAGAAAAAATCTCGAATAAACCGTCTATAATAACCTGCCAGTCCAAGAAAACTTCTCACCTCTGTTGGTGATTCAAGGACTTTCCATTTAGTAATCGCCTCGATTTTTGTGGGATCCACATGAATTCCTTCATGATTCACCTGGTGTCTAAGAAATTGCACTTCCTGTAACCAAAATTCACATTTGGAGAATTTAGCATAAAGCTTTTCTTTTCTCAGCAAATTTAACAGTGTAAACAAATGGCCTGCATGCTCTTCTTTACTTTTAGAGTAAATAAGAATATCATCTATAAAGACAATTATGAATTTCTCCAGATATGGTTTACATATTCTATTCATCATGTCCATAAATGCGATTGGGGCATTGGTTAAACCAAATGACATGACTGTAAATTTATAATGACCATACCTTGTTCTGAAAGCAGTTTTAGGAATGTCCTCTTCCTGTAGTTTCAGTTGATGGTATCCTGAGCGTAAATCGATCTTAGAAAAGAATCGAGCTCCTTGCAGTTGATCAAACAAATCATCGATTCTCGGTAATGGGTACCGATTTTTAATCTTGACCTTGTTCACTTCTCGATAATCAATGCACATACGCATTGATTTGTCCTTCTTCTTGACAAACAAGATTGGTGCTCCCCATGGCAATGAACTAGGCTGTATGAAACCTTTCTCCAGAAGTTCATCCAATTGTTTCTTCAATTCTTGCATCTATGATGGTGCCAAACGGTAAGGTGCCTTGGCAATTGGTGCTGTTCTTGGTAATAGTTGAATTCTGAATTCAACCTCTCTATCTGGTGGTAATCCCGGTAATTCTTCTGGAAAACATCTGAGAATTGAGATACTACGAGAATATCTTTCAATTCTTTTCCTTTAGTGTTAATGATTATAGAAATCATATACACTAGGGATCCTTTCCTCGCATAACTTGCTGTTTTCATCACAGAGATGAATTTTGTGGACCTAGGTGGCTTATCTCCTTTAATTGTGATCTTTTCACCCTTTGGTGAACTTATTTGTATTGACTTTTGATCACAGAGAATACTTGCATGGTTGGCTACTAACCAATCCATTCCTAATACAATATCAAATCCAGCCAGATTCATTGGGTAAAGGTTAGTAATAAATTTATGGTTTAGAATTTCTATTCTTGCTCACTGCAAGATTTTAGTGATCTTAATGGATTCTCCGTTTGCCGTTTCTACCAAACATTCTTGTTGAAGTTTAGTTAATAGTTGATTAAGAAGTTTGCAGAATGAAGTATTAATAAAAGTTTGGTTCGCACCAGAGTCAAATAATACTTTAGCAAAAACATCATTAACTAAAAATGTACCGGCGATCACATCCGGAATCATCTTGGCTTCTTCAACAGTCAGAACAAATGCTCTCACATTCTTGGTAGTCTTGTTGTTCATGGCTGAAGCTGGTTTCGGACAGTTCGGTTTGATATGCCCATTCTCTTCACAATTGAAGCATATCCCATTACTGGGTTTCTTCCTACAGTCTTCTTCCTTATGTCCTGTTATTTTGCAGAAGTTGCAGTATATGGAACATCTTCCCGAATGCTTCTTTTGCAATACTTACAGTAAGGTGCAGACATAGAACCTGTGCCCTTCCCATGGTTGGAATTACCGTAGCGAAATTCCTGGGTAAGCTTTTGGGCTAGGTTCTTTCTCTGGTTTTCTTCTTGCGTACGTACCAATTCATCAGTTAAGGTATTTGCTAGTTCTACAGCTTCTTCTATAGTTTGTGGTCTAGCTGCCTTGATTACATGTCGGATTTCACTAATTAATCCCCAGATGTAACGGGAGATTAACACTGGTTCTGGTGAGGCACTATTCTAGCATATTCTAGCATATTCGAAGAATACGGTAGTGTAACCCTTGCAGTCTACTCCAGTCATTCTAAGGTTTAAGAACTTATTAGCAATTTGTTCTTTTTCATTGGGAGGACAGAAATTTCTTTCAACCATGTTCTTAAAGTCAGTCCATTCCATATTATAGACTCTGTCACTTCCCCTAGACTGGAGAATAGTATTCCACCGTTCTAGAGCTGCAATCTTAAAAAGATTGGAAGCAAACATAATCTTATCTTATTCTGCACATTTGCTTATTTTTAAGACTGCTTCAGTCTATTCTATCCAATGTAGAGCTACAATGGCTCCTTCATTGCCAGAGAATTCTATTGGTTTGCAAGACCAGAATTCTTTGTAAGAACAATCATATGACATGGTTCTTCTTCTTTTTGGAATAGGCAATTGAAGGAACGGTCCATTATTCACGCTTTAACTGGGTTCAGTAGGTGGTCGTTTACTTCCACTATTAGTTTTATTATTTTCTGCTTCCTTAACAGTCTTTATAATATATGGCATAGCGTCTATAATCCCTTGTGCTACTATGTATTGGATGGCACTGTTATCTATTTGGTTCCCATTATTATCGTTATTCTGGTTTTCCTGATTTACTTCATTGTCCATCTGAATTACAAACATTTACCAGGTATTAATATCACATAATCAGATTTAATGTAAACAATCACGCAAATAATTTGATCAAAATCGTCGAGCATTGCGACATTTACTCTTTTTCATATATATATATAGGGTTGGGATTTAGAGAAAATGGTAGAAAGTGTGAGAACGGTGAGAACGCTTATCGATCTTCCGATCAAAACAATCTATGGACTAGATTGGCGCGGTGGCGTTTTTGTAAATAACATCAATTTTATTACGTGGACGCGCTTCATTAAGGGTAAAAGGGTCTTTTGACTTCTCCACACAAAACGCCATCTCACGAAATAAAACGCCAAAAACAAAAATCCCAGACCATTCCCAGTAAAAACGCCATTATATATAAAACGCCAAACTTAATTAGAGTAAAATCCCACCTAAAAAACCGCCAAAAAAATCCTATATATACAACTTCTCAGACCTTCAATTAAAAACACAAACAATGACCCAAACGCCATATTTCATATATCCCATTCGCCTTAGAAACGCCAAAAAACCCAAACATCAAATACCTTCTAACCCAAAGCGTTTTTTTTTTGAAATTCGGTTTGGTTGTCTGTAAGATTTCGCTCAATGAAATGGACAAAATCCTTAAGTGAGGATGGTGTCCATTTCATTGAGTAAAATCTTATTGACTAATCCTCAACTTCCATCCAATTTATAACGCCAAAACATACAAAAACATTATTGAGCTTTGTTGTAAATAAAGTTTAGCTGTATGGGGTGGACAACATTGTCAGTTATCTTTCTTAACAGAGGATTAAGGTGCTCTTATTTTGAGGTTTAAGGTGCTCTTATTTCGTGCTCTTATACAGCAAAACATTATTGATTTTAGCATAATCAAATTTTGAGGTTTAAGGTGCTCTTATTTTGTGGCGTTCTATTTATCGGTAAAACGCCAAAAAAGTTAAAAAATCAAACATCATTCATTGTGAAATTCAAGATTGTTGGGTGAAAGGTCTAAACTCAATAACATTTTGCTGCATGAGATGGACAAATCTTCAAGAAAAAGATGCTGATGTCAGACTGTGTGCTTCCAAACAACGACACATAAATCTACTTGAAAAAAAAAACAAAACAAAATGAATCATACGAAAGTCGAACCAGCTAGTTAACATGATTCAAAAAAGAAGAAAGAGACTACCGACAGTGAAGATTTGGAAGATCAATTGTTTATGTATTATTTTTGGAAAATTGGTTTTTAATAAACCAACCTTTGTCCTGTTGGTAAATAATAATCTTATCTACGTAATTGGTATACAATAATCCTACCTATCAACATGTTGGTACTCAATGAACTTCCGTTAATTTTTTTAACTGAAGTTAATTTTCAAGTTTTATTTATTATACAAAAAGTCCCTGTAGTTATAATTTACTAGTTTTAACTATTTTATAAAACAAAAAAACCTCAAGGGACTGTAATTTACTAGTTTTAAAATAGTTAAAACTAGTAAATTACAACTACAGGGACTGTTTGTGTAATAAATAAAATTTAAAAACTAACTTCAGTTAAAAAAATTAACGGAAGTTCATTGAGTACCAACATGTTGATAGGTAGGATTATTATATACCAATTACGTAGGTAAGATTATTATTTACCAACTGGACAAAGGTTGGTTTATTAAAAACCAAATTTCCATTATTTTTTTTTATTTTCCTTTTCAGTTGATTGTTATATAATAAAAACGCCACATATAATAAAAACGCCAAAACAACCAAAATGCTTGTTTAAACGATATCATCCCGTTAAACGCCACCAAAAACTCCCAAACTATAATAAAATTACTTTGAAAAAGTATTATAAAAAACCCAAAAAGAAAATAAAAAAAATAAAAAATAAAAAGCAAACTTGAAAATGTAACTAGAAACAAAAAATACAAATCAGTAATACTGAAGATAGGGAAAATTTATTATATTAGAATCTAAAATGCCAAACTTGAAAGATGGACGTGTTACAGACTTCAGAGATAAAGCTTATCAAAAACAATAATTACAAACAGTAACTGAAAAGACGAATACTTTATTATAATAATGCACCACCTAACTTAGGCGCCAAAAAGACATTCTATAAAATGATACGTATCAACAACTTCCATTTGATCAAACAAAAAAAAACAAACGCCAATACTACTAAATACCACTCACTGAAAACGCCAAAAAAAAAAAATCAAAGATGGCTACTATGCTTTCTTGGATATTCATAATTGTTCTTCGTGAAGTTTCAATGAATGAATTATTATCAGAAGGGAGTAACTCAGAAAGATTTTGCTGCATGAGATGGACAAAAATTCAAGAAAAAGATACTGATGCCAGTCATATGGCATTTTGTATTTTTTGTTCTTGAAGAAAGTTTGGATAACGAGAAGAGATCAATGACAATGAAGAGTGGGTTGATTATAAAGATGAAGATCAAGAAAAAGCGAAAAACCCACTCACATGACATAGATCTATGTCGCCAAACATTCACAAAAAAAGACATATCAACAGATGAGCAGGCAAAAAAATCAACCCAATGGGTTTGTTAAGTTTTACATAAAACGCCATATATTTGTTGACAGTTCTAGTACTATTAAAGAAGAGAGAGACTGATGATAGTGAAGATTGGGAAAAGAGATCTATTAGGATTTTTAATTTATTTTCTTCGCTTGTATTTTTTTTCCTGTGGTTGAAATATGATATAACAATAGTAAAATGCCAAGATAACACAAACGCCAAAATGTTTATAAAAAATAATAGAACAATGGGCCATCTTGTTTAAAACGCCTTGGAAAACGCCATTCAAATAGATAATGGCATACGATTTGAATAAACGCCATAAACGCCAAAATTTTAATACAATGAAACCATTAAACGCCATTAAATATTGAATTTGGTTAGCGCCAAAAATCTTAAAAACCAACAATATTGGGAAAAGCAGAACTGGAAAAGCAGAAGATGAAAGGACAAAAAAGCCCCTCCGCCCTTTTCTAAGCGGCGTGACACGTGTTGGGCCAGGAAGCGTTCTCACCGTTCTCACACTTTTGAGTGTTTTCTCCTGATCCCGTTTCTATATATATATATATATATATATATATATATATATATATATATATATATATATCTAGTGTGAGGTTCATTGGGGAACACTAAAAAAGTGGGGAACAATGGGGAACCGACTCAAACGAACTCCGATTGGACTCATTCCAGCAGCGTTGGAACCGTCTCGTCGAACCGTAACTAGGATCTTTTAACCCTAAACCCTAAATCATAACCCCTAAACCCTAAATATATTAGGGTTTGGCTTTTAGGGTTTAGCTTTAGAGTTTAGCCTTAGGGTTTAGCTTTAGCGTTTAGCTTTAGGTTTAGCCTTTAGGGTTTAGGTTTAGCCTTTACGGTTTAGCTTTTAGGGTTTATAGTTTAGATTTTACGGTTTAGCTTAGGTTTTAGCCTTATTTTTTAGCTTTAGGGTTTAGAGTTTAGGAGTTAGGATTTAGGGTTTAGGGTTAAGAGATGTTAGTTAGGGTCGACGAGCCGGTTCCAACGCTGCTGGAATGAGTCCAATCGGAGTTCGTTTGAGCCGGTTCCCCGCTGTTCCCACTTTTTTAGTGTTCCCCAATGAACCTTCCCCTATATATCTATTACAAGCTACAACTGGAAATTTAAACACACTATTAGTTATGCATCAATAGGTATCAGGTTATCTATTTTTGTGGATTTGATTTTTTTTCAAACTACACACACACACACACACACACACACACACATATATATATATATATATGTATTATTGCTAGGGGTGGTTTTAGTATTGCATTTATCGTTCGTCGTATTTCCACACGAGCTTCCCTCCTATTTGTTTTACCCTCTCTCCTCCTTCAACTAATTCCTCACCAAATGTGCGTTGTTCCTTCACATTCGCTTCACTCATGGTTGGCAGTGGTGCGGGTATTTGGTCAGGGTACTGGGGCAAAGGTTCTCCATATGGGTACGGGTTGTCTAGTATCTCCTGGACATACTGATCGGCATTCCAATATGGGTCTAAAGGATTAAGGTTGGTGTATTGTGCTATGGGGTTTGGTATCAGTTCTCCCTGTGGATAGAGTTCCTGGTAATCCCTATGGTCATCCTCCCATGGATCATACATTAGAGGATTAGGTGCTGGGATTCTAGGTATCTCGTTTGGGTCAAATGTTGGTATGGGAATTTGGTCTCCTTGGTTCGGTTCTATCTCCATTGGTTGGGTTGGGAATAGTGGCAATGGTTGTGGTGCAATTATCTGGTCTAGGTTTGGATCTGCTGCAGTGGTGGCTAGTATATGAAAATTTGCCAATCGTCTATTAACTATGTCTTGGGTCTGGGCGTTCATTTCTCTTTTGGCTGCTGCTAATGCCCTTTGTCGTTGCAATTTTCTCATTCGCTTCCTTCGCTCATGTGCTCCCCGAATGAACCATCCTCTCTTTTTTTGAAGGGAATGGTTCTTCAGATTGCGCCTTAAATATGAAGATTCTCTCTTCAGTGTCAGCAGAATACCCGAAGGAGTAGGCTGTGAGGAAGTTCCTTCACTTTTGGGAGAAATAGCTAGGTGACTCTAGGCGTAAGATGTACCTTGATCACTCATACTGTAAACTAACAAATTGTCAAATAACACAAAACAATAATGTACATGTATACACATAATCACATAGATTATTTCCTAACACAATTGATAAAATTTTGGTGTCAGCAGAACACTTCCGTAGCTTAAATCAAGGGCTATAGCTCTAATGCCACTTTATCTGTCGCAACCCCGACCCCTACCCCGGGAGTGGGCGGCCGCGAGGACAGTTGTGACACATGTGCCTCCACGGCCATCAAATAAATACCAAATCAATGAAGTATTGTATTTCATACTTGGGATTTGTATAAATATGTGTATCGTTTGCACATATCAATTCTTGTTCGATTTCGAGCTCTAAATCGCTTTCTGGGAAGTTATACGGACATCTAAAAATTTATGTAATCATTAAAATATTTTATTTTAGTGATTGGCATGATAAAATTCCATTCGTCGCGTAATTTGGATTGTTTTTCGCATTCGTTCTTGTTTCATCGTAATTAACCGAACAACGCAACCGTACGACCAAACGAACCGACATCTGAGATATTTTTGAGCATGTATCATGTTCCCTATACTTTAACTTCATTTTAGAACCTTGAAATGGGATTAACGAGGCTTAAATGTGTCAAAAATGCATCAAAAACCATGTTTTGCACATTCAGGGACCAATATTGACAATCTGCCATAGTTATCTTAGGAAGGGACAAAAGTTGAAAATCTGATTTCCAGCTTGTTCCAGCTGTTCCCCTCATTTGCACAAGGTTTTAATGAAACTAGGGGCTTGTTTTGGGGTACCCATGGTATTCTAAAACCATGGGCACACATGTAAGGTCAAGATCGAAGCTCGGTTTTCGATGAACGATCCTAACGGTCTTGGTTTTCCTATAAATACCCCCACCCTCTTACTTCAAAACTCACACTTTGATCTGATTTGGCTCTCTAAGTTGAAGTTATACACTTCATACCTGAGAGTAATCGGATCAAAACTTCCATTCTTGGACCCGTTGTAAGTCCTCTTTCGTTCTTTTTCGCGTTTTAAGCGTGAAAGTCAAACTGTGTTTGACTTTCTGCTTTGACCAGTTTATGGTCAACATGAAGTTCGTTTGAACTTCATAACGTGAGCGTAATCACGATGGTTTTAGTCTCTTGTGACTATACCTACTGATTACCACGTTATCTAGGCATAGTGGCGAGTCGTAGTTTCGACCAAAATGCGTATTATTGCGTACTTTGTAACCAAACTACTTTTAGGTATCACAACCGTTTATTTTGATACCAAACCTGTTCTCAAACCTCGTTAAGCATGTTTTAACATGTTTAGCTCGTCACTTTAGGTTTAGTGCTTATGTAGGGTCGTAAGGTAAGCGGTCTAAACAACCGCTTATACTTTCGAACCCAACCCGTTTGGTCGATCTTTAGGATCCGACCAAACACATTAGATGACCATAGTTGTATAGGGAATAACCTTCTGAGGTTATACCTTATGGTCACGTCGTTTAGTTAGTTGTATGATAGGTAGTTTATATGTCTTAGGTAAATTACCAAAATGCCCTTTTTACGCCAAAATTCATTTTAGCATATGTAACATAAATTTTGATATCTAAACTGATTTGGAAACAATATTAGACATGATAAGGCATATTTTACTTGTCATAGGACTAGTTAGGCGGTCCGAACGCGTTTTCCGCGAACGACGCGTTAAAGTAGCATAAGCTACCTAAACGGGTCGTAAGCACTTAGGATAGGTTCCATTTTAGAATGTAGGCTTTGTTAAACCATATTACATGAGTTCATACACTCGTTTGGTTTACGAAACCATATTTTATCCGATCCTCCGATTTTGGTCCGTTTATTAACATAGATACCTATATTAGGTGTCGTTTGATTCCGTGATCTTTCTAGCATTGCTTGGTGGTTATCTAAGGACTATTAAGCAATCCCAAGTGAGTACATAGACCCCTCTTTTACTGTTTTTCAAACGTTTTGGGGTGAAACACATGTGCCTACTTGTTACTTTCATGCTTTCCATGTTTTTCATATCATATACTTGCTATGTTCATTAGTACACTAGTAGTACATGATTTCATTATGTTTTTGCTATGTATGTCCATTTAGTGCATACTCAGTACATCGTTCTACATTACGTTTTATGCTATGTATGTCCATTTAGTGCATACTTAGTACATCGTTTTACATTACGTTTTATGCTATATATGTCCATTTAGTGCATACTTAGTACATTGCTTTACATTTCATTTTATGCTATGTATGTCCATTTAGTGCATACTTAGTACATTGTTTTACATTTCATTTCATGCTATGTATGTCCATTTGTTGCATACCTAGTACATTATTTTACATTACATTTCATGCTATTTATGTTCATTTGTTGCATACCTAGTACATTATTTTCATAAAACATACTTACATTTTGGTATGGCATTTGGTTTGTTTAAATGGCTCAAAAATACATTCATTAACATTAGCTGCGCCGTTCGTTAGTAGGTAGTGGTACCATAGGAATTGACAACTCCCATTCCTGACATCCTAGGTATGTTTGGATGGAAGGAATGACCGAATTCGATAAACATAACTCAGATAAATCTTTAAATCGTTTAAGGGTTTATCGCCACAGTCTCAAGGCTTGAATGTATGCATTTTCACAATACCGTATAGATGTTTGTATCAGTAAAGAATGCATTATTTTACAAAACATAAATTTTGATTATAATTTATCAAATGCATTGTTTTGTACATTTCTTTCTTATAGGGTCGAGTAAATGCTTGTAATCAAAAAAGGCTTTTTATTCACTCTACATCACATTTGTTTACACAATAACATTTCAACATTTGTTTAAAACATTACATTTAGTTATACATAAACATTTTTACATTGGTGGTTTGTTTGGTAAGTGATTTAAGTAACGGGGCGTGTGTAATATGATACAAGCATGGTGGACACACCGCTGGTACTTCCTATATATAAGTGCTTGTATGATATTACATCTCGTAGCGTTATTTAAATCATTTCAATTTTGACATATTACATTTTACACAAATTTACATATCTTTACAAAATATTGTTTTACAAACAACACATTTTATACAAATTTATTTTTACTTGGTTATTTACTTAACCATACATATCTCTTTTATATCATCTGTTTCCTTATCGATTTTTATATGATTTATAAAACAAAAACTTTTTACAAGGTTCATGACTACTTTTATTGAACTTTTTCTTTAAACTTACAAGTCATGAATCCTAAATCAATAAAACCTATGTATCTCACAGGCATTTTTATGCTGACGTACCTATTTTCACATGTGTTTCAGGAAATGATGCATAGGATTGATCAAGATACACTTAGGCGGACTTGGGCTTTAGTGACATTAAAAGACGCAAGACTAGTTAATTATGTTATGTTTCTTGGTTTGTTAAGACATTGTAACTACTTTTAATCAATAAAACAAAATTTAAATTTCCATGTGTTATGAAACAATGATTCTGTTACAACACTCCCCGCCGTTTCCGCCACGATTTGTTGTTTTACGTGGTCGGGGTGTGACAGAAGAGTTGGTATCAGAGCTCATGGTTATAGGGAATTAGGTTATTAGTAATGCTTTGACCTAGTCTATAACCTTCCTAGGACCCTAACGCGAGTTTACTTGTGTTTAGATCTTAAAACAATACCGTCACCTATCCTTAGGCGACAACCACAATAAGAACATAAATTTCAGAACCACTTTGAAAACCAATCATCTGTTCTAGGATGATTGATTACTAGGTTTTGAACCCTCTAAGTTTTCAAAACGATTTTGAAAATAATCACCCACTCTTTTGGATGATTTGTTTTTGGCTTAGTGCCTTCCGAATTTTCAAAATCTCGTCAAAGTTTGGGTCTTATAATGTGAACACGTGCAAACTGGAAGGGTGAATGCCTGTACTCTGAGTTTTCTGTCTAAGGCTAGAGTGTTCGTACAAATCCGCAGTATCGGACCAGTCACTCTTACCTGGGAACTCTTGGGGTGAGTGTTCACTTATAGACAAGCATGTCTTCAGTGATACATTAATATGACCCGTTTACTTTGATTTGTCACCGTCTCATTTGTTTGCCTTAGGTAACAAACAAATGATCGCAATTTTATGCATTGCCATTCTGTTTTGATTATCCAATAACATTTCACTTGTTTCCTGCCATGCCTTTCACTTCCTCCAGAATGTCTCTTCATCGCAGCGACACTCAAATGTCCGAGCAAACTGCCAAATTTGCCCAGCGAATAGGCGAAGTAATCCTGAAGTCTGTGGATTTAGGTATCGCCATGTCTCGTCTCAATAATGGAGCCACTCAAGAGGCATCGAAAGAAGCAGAAGCCAAGCCTTCAAAAAGGTCAAGGAAGCGTAAAGCTTCAAAGAATTCTCCAGTCGTTGCACCAAATCAAGCAGAACCTAGCCAGGTGGCAGCACCACCAGCCAAGAAGCCGTACTTAGGGACTGCTTCCTTGTGCAATAAATGCAACCGTCATCATCCAGATCAAACACCATGTTTCAAATGTACCCACTGTGGATGATGGGGACATTTGGTTGACGTGTGCCGCTTTGCTATCCAAAACAAAGCTGTTGCAAATCTTGCTGCTACTCAACTCCAAGCCAACCCTGCTCAAGCTCGCTTTCCACCTGGATCATGCTACAACTGTGGCGAGATGGGTCATTTCGTGAATAAATGCCCAAAGCTTGCTAATGCAAATCTGACCCACGGATAAGCATTTGGTTGATTACAAGATGTTGCTACATCGAATAATTTGAATCTTTTGCTCTTCTATCTTTTGTTGAACCCTGAAACAATTTGCTTTGTTTATAAATAAATTGTTGTTCACAATTCTGATATACAAGTGTAGTTACATGTGTGTATGGCATTTCCCCATGATACTTGCATCAAGGAAATATGTTCTTTACAAAACTACTCTTATGAATCTCCCATTCTTGTGTTTGCTCATGATTTCCTTGAAAATTTCTAAGTACTCGTTTCATTCTAAGAAACGAAGTACAGAAAATAAGTGACATTATGAGTAATCGTGCTTTTTGCACATCTGTGCCTATAAATCCTTGGTTTGATAACTAAGGGTATTCCTCAATCTCATACCCATTACGTTCTGATTTTCATAACAACATGCATAGCATAAGTTTCCAAAACAACCTTTATAATTTCAAAACATTCCATATAGTTTGAAACATTTTTAACATAGTATATTTACTTAATATATCAAGTGCATGATTTCAAAAGCATCATTCATGTTTTCAAAAACCTTATACATAATTTCAAAATTCATCTCGCATGATTTTAAAACATTTTGTAAATATACTTATCTAATACACATACTTTATGATTTCAAAAGTATTATGTAAAGTTTCAAAAACAATAAACACATTTCAAAAAGAACCCCATGCATAGTTTTCAAAAACATTTTCCTCATACATTGACTTAACCTTCAAACTCTGCTTCATATGTCGCCTTGGCATATCTAGCACCTCAACTTCATGAGCATTTTACCTCATATTCCGACTTAAGCACGTCTAGTGCAAAGTTCTGAAACGCCACCCGCTTTTCAATCACAAAATCCATATGGGATCTTCTTACCTTCACAATTAGATCCTTGTGGATGATTATCATTCAAATCAGAGTCCTTCATTGGATTCCTTGTATCCCTTAATTCGAACATTTTGATTCCTTATAATCAAAATCGAATTTTCTTTTAAAGATCTTCCTATCTTTATAGTTAGATTCTTGGAAATATTTAAAGTGCCAATCAAAATCCACGGATTGAATACCTGGTGTGCTTTAAATACATGTGCACAATTAACAAAACAAATTAACAAAATGGTAACAAAATGAAGATCAAGATAAACAATTTGTGATTATGTGTTCATGTGTTTTCTTTTATGCATTTTGTGTTTTTGAGTAATCTGGATATTCGTTATCCAAATCCTCATAGAATCTTCTATATCTTCATATGAGGGATTCATAGTAGGATATTCAAAAAGGTACTACCTTAAATCCTTATTGGGCTTCTACGTGATAGTTAAGACCCTTGGATCTTATAGTACCATTCCATAATTCAAAAAGAGACCCTTTGAGTGGTCTAGTAAAAAACATTGATTCAGAATCTGGTTAAGAATGACATGTGGTGATATGGCTGAACAGACTC
The DNA here is from genome assembly GCF_002127325.2 of Helianthus annuus. Taxonomy (NCBI): domain Eukaryota; kingdom Viridiplantae; phylum Streptophyta; class Magnoliopsida; order Asterales; family Asteraceae; genus Helianthus; species Helianthus annuus. The sequence goes on along the minus strand of NC_035444.2, from coordinate 87,315,961 downwards.
CTTGGTAGTCTATTTAAATCATTTATCAATTTAATTAAAAGGACCCTATGGTAGTCTAGTCACGCTCATCACAAGTCTGTTCATTTGGTTTTCCCCTACACATTATAAAATGCACTGTGCGGACTATGCAAGGAATTATGTAATTATGGATGCGTACATAATTATGAAATTCAGTGCACCAGATCCCCAGTAAGATTTATCATGTGTAAGAACCTATTGTGGCAACAATAACGAAACGTGAACAATGTAATGAAGGTACGGTGGACGCACCAATAACTCTTTATATACTTGTATATAAGTGTCCCTCTTACATTGCAAGCATAATGTTATTAAAGTTACTAGAAGTTCAAAACCTTAACCAGTGTTCTTTTATCTCTTCAACTTCATGTTTCAAGATCTCACAAGTTTTCTCTAAATAAATTTCGGGACGAAATTTCCTGAAGTATTGGAGACTGTGACACTTGTGCCTCCACGGCCATCAAACAAATACCAAATCAATAAAGTATTGTATTTCATACTTGGGATTTGTATAAATATGTGTATCGTTTGCACATATCAATTCTTATTCGATTTCGAGCTCTAAATCGCTTTCTGGGAAGTTATACGCGAGCTGATACGTAAACATAATCAGTTTAACGCAACAAACACCCCGGAACAGTGACACGGGCTTAACATACCTTAAATAACCTTTACATAACTTAGAAATAAGTTTTGGAAGGTTTGGTGTGTCGAAATCAAGTTTATTCGCTTACAGGGACTAATTTTGACAAACTGCGAAAGTATGCCGATTCTTACTGTAACGAACATTCCAGAACTTGATCATAAGTTAAACATACCCTAAATATCCTTTACATAGCTTAGAAATAGACTTTGAGGGGTTCGGTGTGCTAAAATAAACATTTTGGTCATTCAGGGACTAAAAGCGTTAAAAAGTGTATAAGTTTGCATTTTCGCGCATATCTTACGTTCTGAATACATCCGGACATCCAAAAATTTATGTAATCATTAAAATATTTTTATTTTAGTGATTGGCATTATAAAATTCCATTCGTCGCGTAATCTGGATCGTTTTTCGCATTCGTTCGTGTTTCGTCATAATTAACCGAAAAACGCAACCGTACGACCAAACGAACCGACATCTGAGATATTTTTGAGCATGTATCATGTTCCCTATACTTTAACTTCATTTTAGAGCCTTTAAATGGGTTTAACGGGGCTTAAACGTGTCAAAAATGCATCAAAAACCATGTTTTGCACATTCAGGGACCAATATTGACAATCTGCCATAGTTATCTTAGGAAGGGATCAAAGTTGAAAATCTGATTTCCAGCTTGTTCCAGCTGTTCCCCTCATTTGCACAAGGTTTTAATGAAACTAGGGGCTTGTTTTGGGGTACCCATGGTATTCTAAAACCATGGGCACACATGTAAGGTCAAGGTCGAAGCTCGGTTTTCGATGAACGATCCTAACGGTCTTGGTTTTCCTATAAATACCCCCACCCTCTTGCTTCAAAACTCACACTTTGATCTGATTTGGCTCTCTAAGTTGAAGTTATATACTTCATACCTGAGAGTAATCGGATCAAAACTTCCATTCTTGGACTCGTTGTAAGTCCTCTTTCGTTCTTTTTCGCGTTTTAAGGGTGAAAGTCAAACTGTGTTTGACTTTCTGCTTTGACAGTCTATGGTCAACATGAAGTTTGTTTGAACTTCATAACGTGAGCGTAATCACGATGGTTTTAGTCTCTTGTGACTATACCTACTGATTACCACGTTATCTAGGCATAGTGGCGAGTCGTAGTTTCGGCCAAAATGCGTATTCTTGCGTACTTTGTAACCAAACTACTTTTAGGTATCAAAACCGTTTGTTTTGATACCAAACCTGTTTTCAAACCTTGTTAAGCATGTTTTAACATGTTTAGCTCGTCACTTTAGGTTTAGTGCTTATGTAGGGTCGTAAGGTAAGCGGTCTAAACGGTTATACTTTCGAACCCGACCCGTTTGGTCGATCTTTAGGATCCGACCAAACACATTAGACGACCATAGTTGTATAGGGAATAACCTTCCGAGGTTATACCTTATGGTCACGTCGTTTAGTTAGTTGTATGATAGGTAGTTTATATGCCTTAGGTAAATTACCAAAATGCCTTTTTACGCCAAAATTCATTTTAAGCATATGTAACATAAATTTTGATATCTAAACTGATTTGGCAACAATATAAGACATGATAAGGCATATTTTACTTGTCATAGGACTAGTTAGGGGGTCCGAACGCGTTTTACGCGAACGACGCGTTAAAGTAGCATAAGCTACCTAAACGGGTCGTAAGCACTTAGGATAGGTTCCATTTTAGAATGTAGACTTTGTTAAACCATATTACATGAGTTCATACACTCATTTGGTTTACGAAACCACATTTTATCCGATCCTCCGATTTAGGTTCGTTTATTAACATAGATACCTATATTAGGTGCCGTTTGATTCCGTGATCTTTCTAGCATTGCTTGGTGGTTATCTAAGGACTATTAAGCAAACCCAAGTGAGTATATAGACCCTTCTTTCATGTTTTTCATATCATATACTTACTATGTTCATTAGTACACTAGTAGTACATGATTTCATTATGTTTTTGCTATGTATGTCCATTTAGTGCATACTTAGTACATCGTTTTACATTACGTTTTATGCTATGTATGTCCATTTAGTGCATACTTAGTACATCGTTTTACATTACATTTTATGCTATGTATGTCCATTTAGTGCATACTTAGTACATTGCTTTACATTTCATTTTATGCTATGTATGTCCATTTAGTGCATACTTAGTACATTGTTTTACATTTCATTTCATGCTATGTATGTCCATTTGTTGCATACCTAGTACATTATTTTACATTACATTTCATGCTATGTATGTTCATTTGTTGCATACCTAGTACATTATTTTCATAAAACATGCTTACATTTTGGTATGACATTTGGTTTGTTTAAATGGCTCAAAAATACATTCATTAACATTAGCTACGCTGTTCGTTAGTAGGTAGTGGTACCATAGGAATTGACAACTCCCGTTCCTGACATCCTAGGTATGTTTGGATGGAAGGAATGACCGAATTCGATAAACATAACTCAGATAAATCTTTAATTCGTTTAAGGGTTTATCGCCACAGGCTCAAGGCTTGAATGTATGCATTTTCACTATACCGTATAGATGTTTGTATCAGTAAAGCATGCATTATTTTACAAAACATAAATTTTGATTATAATTTATCAAATGCATTGTTTTGTACATTTCTTTCTTATAGGGTCGAGTAAATGCTTTTAATCAATAAAGGCTTTTTATTCACTCTACATCACATTTGTTTACACAATAACATTTCAACATTTGTTTAAAACATTACATTTAGTTATACATAAACATTTTTACATTGGTGGTTTGTTTGGTAAGTGATTTAAGTAACGAGGCGTGTGTAATATGATACAAGCATGGTGGATACGCCGCTGGTACTTCCTATATATAAGTGCTTGTATGATATTACATATCGTAGTGTTATTTAAATCATTTCAATTTTGACATATTACATTTTACACAAATTAACATATCTTTACAAAACATTGTTTTACAAACAACACATTTTATTTAAATTCATTTTTACTTGGTTATTTACTTAACCATACATATCTCTTTTACATCATCTGTTTTCTTATTGATTTTTATATGATTTATAAAACAAAAACATTTTACAAGGTTCATGACTACTTTTATTAAACATTTTCTTTAAACTTACAAGTCATGAATCCTAAATCAATAAAACCTATGTATCTCACAGTCATTTTTATGCCGACGTACCTATTTTCACATGTGTTTCAGGAAATGATGCATAGGATTGATCAAGATACAGTTAGGCGGACTTGGGCCATAGTGACATTAAAAGACGCAAGACTAGTTAATTATGTTATGTTTCTTCTTTTTGTTAAGACATTGTAACTACTTTTAATCAATAAAACAAAATTTAAATTTTCATGTGTTAGGAAACAATGATTCTGTTACAACACTCCCCGACGTTTCCGCCACGATTTGTTGTTTTACGTGGTCGGGGTGTGACAACAGTATCAGTGGTATCGGTGTTGATTAGTTTGGCTGCGGAAATTACATCAGGACCGTAGTTAGGAAATAGTTTATTAGAGTGAAACACCAACTTCTATATTTAATAAATACATGGGAAAAACCCAAGTTTCTATTACAACAAGTTTATAGCGATAAACCCTAATTTATTGGAATAAAACTTCTTTCTTGTTTAGGTAACTTTTATAGCCACTTTTCCAAGCCTTCAGTGTTCTCCAGCTGACTTGTATTTGGCTTTCACATTTTGTTACCTGAAACGCGTTTTAAAAAGTTTTATCAGCAAGAAATACTGGCGAGTTAATCCCAGTTTAATCAAAACAATTTTATCATTTTACAGTATTGAGGGCATCCGCAATTAGATTTGTTTACATCTTTCAAATTACCACCCACGGTACTGTCAATCCTGACTTGTGGTCATGCTACTACTCACAGTGTAGTAACAAGTAATGTATACAAAACCCCAACATACCTACAGTAATTGTAGAATCGCAAATACTCAATCACTATTAAATTTCAAATAAAAACAATTGAGGTTTTGTAAAAACAGTTTACAAAAAGGGGAATAACTCACATTGCTGTTTTAGATAATTCCTGGTGACTTCCTGGTTATAATCTATTAAATTAAACAATGCACACGTGTTAGTAAGATAATCCAATTTACATTAGCTATACCCTCCCCCGAGACAAAACTCCAACGACTGAGTCAGGCAGAGCCTTGACATGCGTTACGGAGCTCTAGATCAATCGGGCAGAGTCACTAATACATAACCGGGGATTATAATACTTACAATGAGGCAGAGCTTCGCTATTTAGGGGTATAATACCCGAGTATTATTGCTATTATATCGAGAGAAGAAAAGAAATTTGAGCGACTGACTTCTGAGCTCGAACGCCCAATTTATAGGGCTGATCTGATGGCGGTTCGCAGCCCGCGGCCAACCTGGCCAAGTCCTTCGGGGCCCGCGAGGAATCTAGGCTAGGTTCTAGCTTTGCTGACTCAACGACTAGCCTCGATACGCATCACGACATGTGGCGGGACCGGGTGCGGCCTGGTGGCACTGGGTCGCGGCCCGCGACTCCTTTGCTTATCTGGGTCGCCCCCCGCGAGGACTCACCAGATTTCGTTTTATTTGATTTTTGTAAAAATAAAGGTATTTCGGGCACGTTTTTCGTATACGGGGCGTATTTTAGGACATATAAGGGTTATTAAGGATATTAGGAGGGTTGTTATACATAGACTGACACAATCGAGATTGACAATCTGATAAGTAAATGATGTACATTTAAAACAATTCAAGACTTGTCTATCTAAAACTATCATGCTTATGATACTACACACATGTAAACACGCCCCTCACAATAAGCACTCCTCTCGGCTTTATCTAGACTAGCGTGTAATGTGCTTGTATATATAACGCTTATAACCAATTATGATACTTTGCACTCATAAGCTTGTATGGCAATCACACCTCCACTGTAACAAATAGCATATCAAAAGGACTTTCGGGTTTTTGGATTTGGGTAAAGGTAAGGAATTTCGTTTTGGTTTTTTGTGTGTATGGCTAACAAAGAAGGATAAACCAAACCATGACAATCTTTATTCACACTAAACAATATAATACTAAGATATTTTCCTCGGCCGCTTATTTTGGTTGTTTGACCCATATATTTGGCTGCATTTTTTGTTTTTTTCGGATTACAAGTTTATAAACACACATCGTCATTCACGGTTGGTAATCAAACAGTTCACATGGGGTGTAACAAATGAAGGATATACGACTCAAAATGGGTGACTAAGGTGGGTTAGATAAACAATCAATGATAAAATAATAAAGGGATCCTAATGCCTTTATCGTCAATGTGCATACACTAAACCACAGTCTCAGCATGTACCAAACCACACAAGTTCTAACATAGAGTAACATACGGCCTACTCTCAACAAATGAAAATTTATTGCAATTCAAACTAACAATTCTAGTAGGCTCAAACATCTCCCAGAACGAAAGGAATAAGGGTTACCGCCATGTAGCATGTGTAATTCCTAAAACATATTACCCCTAGTTAGGCATCTCTTTTCGATTATCCTCTAATTGAGATATTTGCTTGTAAATAAACTTTAACTTGTAAGTACAACTTCAACCTAAATATTAACCTCATATATCGAATGGATCCACTCAAAAGTCAAGTAAGTTGACACCAGCCAACACGAATCTAATATGAATACATTGACATAAGCACTTTAAAATCTTCTAATAGTTTTTAATATTTTCATATATCGGTCACTCATGTTCTTCAATAAATTTCAATATGATGCAAATCATTACTTGTCTTTTTTTCGATTTAAAGTTTTGAGTAAACTGCCATTTTGGTCCCTGAGGTTTGGTCACTTTTGCCACTTTAGTCTAAAACTCAAACCTTTTAAATCTGGGTCTCTGTGGTTTTACTTTTATTGCCATTTTGGTCCAAAAATAAAATCAGCTAATATTTGACTAATAAAATCCTGTTATTTTGTCCTCTTCCTCAGTGGCAAAATGGCCAAATATCAGCTGTTTTCATTAATTTAATTAATAATGTGTATAATAGAATTATATTGACTGTTTTGCCCCTGAGGAAAAGGACAAAATAACAGGATTTTATTAGCCAAATATCAGCTGATTTAATTTTTGGACCAAAATGGCAATAAAAGTGAAACCACAGGGACCCAGATTTAAAAAGTTTAAGTTTTAGACTAAAGTGGCAAAAGTGACCAAAACCTCAGGGACCAAAATGGCAGTTTACTCTAAAGTTTTTGAGAACTAACAAATTTAATGTCGGATATTATGTACCTTAAAAAAACTAGTTTCATTTTAGAATACTTCAAGTCACTACTAGAAAAGTGGTCATTTTACTATGGAATATTGCTACGGAAAAAAATGCGTCACAAATTTTGACAAAATTGTGACGCATTTATGACGACAAAAAAAAAAAAAAACTCAATTTTTAAACAAATTTGCTACACAATAGTAACAAAAACCAAAAACATCTAACTTTGTCATAATTTGGTTGTAAATTTGTTAGATATGTAAACATCGATACTTGTTCATACTTGTTCCAAGATAACAATAATATTAATTGTATTTTTAATTTTAATTAATAGGGGAATCAGATGGTTTTTTAGGTATCCAAATATTTTTTTTACATTCCCCAGAATCAAACTCTTGGTTCACACGTCACACCCTAATTCCCAATCTCAAAACAAACGGTAACCCTAATTCCCGATCTTAAAACTGTCAGTACTCCAAATTGGATCCAAATTAGCAAACATGGAGATCGGAACTCCATTTGCTGACGAATCCTTGGCAACAATGGCGGAATTGATGCCGATCGGAACTCCATCTGCCGAGGAATCGTCGGCAACATAGGAGGAATTGCTGCCGTTAGATTCCGTATTTCAACTACCGTACATCTCCAAATTTTCCTTCACTCTCGAATCGTCAGCAACAATGGAGAAGTTAGGGCACAAACGAACGGAGTGAGGTCAGACTCCAATATTTAATCTCAAACCATCAAATGGCAGTTACTACTCTCATTTGTCAGAGGTTTATATTCAAACGAACTACAAGTGATCCTGGCTCCACATCGTTTAGGGCACAAATGGACCCCCAAACAATGCTCGCCGGAGATACACTCACAACCACCACCGTTCATAACGCCAGCGGCAGTAATTTCAACGTAAAATATCTTCTCTCTCTCTCTCTAAATTTCACAATCACAACTAATTTGTTTATGCTTGTGCACACTCTTATCTTATCTTCGTGTCGGCCTATACTTTGTATCTCCAGGTTTTCAGAACAGAGGACCAAATAATCAATGGCGTCCATTGCTAAAATGTCGAGCACCAGGCATGAGAAACTGCACATTACTCTACCTCCGTCTTCTAGAACTGGTTGCACTGTGGCGTTGTCTCCGTCTGCTCCAAAACGTCGTCTTCTTCTGCTTTTAAACGCTCTGTTACGCTTCTCGTTCTTACACTCGCCAGAATGACGATAATGCAGGTAGTGTCTGTCTATCCGTTTTCATGTGCGTTTGTATAGATTCACTTCTGTTTGTGTGATTATTAGTGTGTGTCAATCAATGCGTAGAACGGATGAGTGTTTCGTATGACGTGTGCTCTACTGGTTACTTGTTTCTATAGATTGCTTCTTGTTTAGCTAAAATTTAACCTATTTGCTGTTGTAGTTTGATGATATATGCTCCTTTGATTGTTTAGCTAAATTTTAACCTATTTACAGTTAATTAAACTGGTGAAGTATTTGAGTCATAGCCAGGGTGATTCGGGATGCTGGTCGTTTCAAGTGGCTGGTTCGGTGCCTGACAAGGTGGGCCGAGTGAGGATAGGTGGTAATTCAGAAAGGGAAGAAACAGGGGACCCTTTTTCATCTACGAATATTGTATAGTGTGTCAGTAGTGTTAGGTTAGATCTACCCAGTAGAAAAATTACTGTACTCCACTGATTTATGCAGGTATGGGGACCATTTTCTCATCTACAGATACTGTATGTACATTATAGGTTGCTCTAATATCCATAGACAACAAGCTAGCTTCTCCCTCCCCTTCATTCAGTCACATACACAATTCGAGAGAAATGCGACGTCTCCGCCATCAACCACCGGTCAGACGCGTATATTTATCTTTACAATGGTTCAAAAAGGAAGTGTCATGTTCTTTAAGGCACTAGTAATATTTAGATGCAAATGCAATCATTATTCAGGCTCAGTTTTGTCCATCCATGTCGTTTAGGTTTTGCATTTGGTTTCAGTTTATGGATCCTTTCTTGCAGCTTTGATGAAATTATGTCCAGCATGTTAAATACAATGAACATGAAATATTAGGTTGTTATTGCTTCTATTATTGATTAGTTGATAAGCTCTGTGACCTCTATCTACCAAACACAGGATCAAACATCAATTTACTAAGCCAAAGTGGTTGCTTATACTAATAATGTTCTCATAGGCACCAAGACAAAAAGTATTCAAAAGGTTACATTAAGCCACCCAAGTATCAAAACATCAAAAACTTGGCAGAGAACTTGAAAGTACTACTCTTCACAACTTCACAAAGCACATTTTTGTTTACTTTGTATCAAAGAGCGGCGTGCGACTCATCCTCGGAGTATTGCTGAGAGGGTAATTAGCTAGTTAATTGTTTTTTTTTGTTGTGCTAGAGGCTTAGTAATGGTGATTAGTGAGTGGGTATAGTGTTGTGAGTTAATTTGGGATTTTTACAGGTTAGGAGGACTCGGATTAGTGACAGAATAAGGAAGCTTCAAGAACCGGTTCCAAATATGGATAAGGTAAATAAATCTCTTTTAGTGAGTTTTCCTTTTTTGGAAACTGCTGGTTTTCTCTAGCTGATTGAGCGGGTCTAATGTGAAATGGGATTATATGTGATGCAGTTCCGACGAGTCCAGTTCCGGCTCCCATACATCGCTTTCACGTCCCCTGCTCCTTGTTCCACTAAGGTCAGATTGTTTGTTTGATTGATTTGTTCCGGCTGCTGCTGTTTCTGTAAATCAATTTCTGCTTTTGTTTGTTTAATTTGTTCAATTTGTTGATTGTTTGAATATGTTTTACATCATGACTCATTGGTAGATTGTTTACGATCATATAGCGTTTTTGTGATTGCTTGCTGCATGAAATTGTGGCGAAAATATTGAGCTGGAATCAATTTTAATTGTTTTAGGAGTATGAATATCTTATGATATGTATTATCTTTGATTCTCTGTTATCTCATGTGCTTCATTAGTTGCAAATTTCCTGAATTTTGATGACTGTTTGTCCAGTAGCTTCACAATTTTTGATATAGTCTAGTAATGTGATTTTCGGTTTCAGAACCAAGGCCTGTGACCTCCTGCAGTTACCTATTTGTTCCTTCTTTAGGTCAACATATTCTTATGCAATTGCATCCGCTACACTTGTATGCTAAAATTCTGGTATTCTTGAACTAACTTCAGTTCACATTGCCAACATGGGAATTCCAATGCTGAATAAAGAAGTGCATTTGAATATGTGATATTTTTTGTTGTCATTTGTCATTACTTATGTTCCATTTCAGGGATGCTTTATATAATGCTTACTGTTACTGCTAACCTCTTGACTGCTCCATACATGTTCCGTAAAACTATGACAACAGATAAAACCCTTCCTCTCCTCCACAATTCACAATTCTTTGCCCTAACTAACAAACACCATGCCACATTTAAAACAAACACCTTCTCCTTCCCCTTCATTCAGTCACATACAAGATTCTAGAGAGAGAGTAAGTTTTATAGAGAGATATGCGTGATGCCCGCTATATCTTAATGATGAATGTTTTAACCGTAAGAAGATAATTAAAGTGAAAGATTCCATGTTATCGCTCAAAAATTGGTTTGTCCCCTGTTGATTTCATCTACTTTGAATAAAGTATGTTATATATGTCATTACTACTCTTTTTAACAAGTAGTTGCAGATTATAAAATTAATTATATTAGGGATGCTTTGACTCAATTATGAACTACTGTTTTTTCATACGAAACCACTAGGCATAGGCACACCTATGTGGTCTGTAGGATGTGCACATGTGTATCCTAAAGAAAACACTTTCTAGAGTAGAAAAGAGTTGTTATTTTAGTGCATCAACTCAAAAAGACTGTGCTCATAGTGCATCCCTAGTTTTGAATCTTGCCATTTAATACAGGGTTGAAAGATTATACATAACGTTACAGTTCAATAATGAAGGTGGACCCTGGATGAATGCATGAAGATGAAGCCAGATATCATTTTCAACAGCTCATTAATGCTGTTGATTATTGCCATAGTAGGGGCATCTATCATAGAGATCTAAAGGTAGTAAAAGTTCTTTTATATTCAAGGGTCCCTTTGCCTAATAGCTATTACCGAATCTTTTTATACATCTGTATTATTTATAGTCTCACTACTTTCTAACCTTGTTATCCCTGCAGCCAAAAAATTTGCTTCTGGATGCATCTAGAAACCTCAAAGTTACAGATTTTGTATCGAGTGCCCTTGCTCAACAAGTTGAGGTAAATATAACATTTTAACTTTTAACTGTTCTTTGTGTTGTATCTTATATTGAATTTTAGGGTCCCTTTTTTGCAGGCCGACGGTTTGCTTCACACGAAGTGCGGAACTACAAATTATGTCGCTCCTGAGGTGCAGACAGTTGTTAAAATGGGTTATTTTGGTAGGGGATAAAACACTTTTTGATGATGTAGAAGCAGCTTTTCAAGACTCAGAAGTGAGTCTATCAACTTTATCATACTATTTAAAATCTTTAAACCATTTCCAAGTCCTAATGATTATTAGATGCAAAGAAGCAATTTACAGGAAGAACAAATTGCTCTTCACTGTTAAAATTTGCAACCTGAAACCCTATCGATTTTTGCGTTTAACCTCAAATTCGGAAGCTCAAAATTGGGATTCGTGTTAGATCTGAAGATTATTGTTGCTGTTAGCTCAATGATTTAGCTTTGATTCGGTTTTGTTGAAGATATTTGTACTTCTAGGGTTTTTTTGGTTCTGGAGATTTGTTATGGGGCTTTGTTGGAGCATTCAGATTAAAGCGGATAGCGCGTTTTTGACTGGTAATTGATTAGTTTTTATTTGATAATGTTTCTGGCAATTGGTTGTGGAATTTATGGAAATTTTGGGATTTAGTGTTATCTGGATGCATGATGAATTTTGAAGGTGATTATTGTTAACGGGTCGAACCAAAGGCCGATGTATCATTTGTTTATCAATATTTTTTTTGCTGATTTTCCTGTAAATTTTAGCAAAAAAAAAAAAACTGTATTTTTCCAGTTTTTTTTTTTTTGTTTTTTTTAAATATTCCTTCACAAATGCGTTGCAATTTTTTGATATTCTGTCACAAATGCGTTGCAATTTTTTGATATACAACATAGAAAATGCATAGTAAATGCTCACAAATTTCTAACACCATATTTCTGTAGGAAATACGTTAAAATTTGCGTAGTAATTGCGTAGTAAATAGTTTCCGACGGGGCTTTTTCCAACATCAAGGTTTTATTGCAAATCCGTAGCAAATGTCAATTTGTAACGCATTTGTGACGGAAAAGTGCGTTAAAAATTATCATTTTTCTAGTAGTGAGTACCTTAAACGCTTTTTCAGCTCGAATATCTTTGGAGGACTATTCAATGTTTTCAACGATTGAGCCAAATTTTGGTTTTATATCCTCCAACAAAGGAAATAGTGAAGTTTAAGAATATCTGTAGTCGAGCGCTACATAGCGCCATTTCTCAATATAAAGCCCCATGGCGCCCCTGAACAACATTACAGGGGGCGCTATGGAGGTGGAAAATCTTGGAGCCGCGATAGACATAGCGGCGTGAACATTTGCACCATCTTTCCCCCACTCAAACACATATATACATACATATGTATGTATAATTGAAGGGGTTATATAACTCCCTTATCACTACACCCTCTTGTGATATAAAGTCTCATAAAGCTCCTCTTTTACGCATTTCGCCAGTTGTCGCATAACGCCCCCAAAGGGGCTTTATGACTAAACATGGCCTAAGTAATAACATAATGAGGGACACAGTTAATCTTAAAAGAATTATAAATCTCATAGAAATACATGATATATGTTTTACCATCAAAACAGTGGCGAAGCTTGAGATTCCGACGGAGGGTCGAAAACATATATACCAAAAAATTTCTATACGAAAACTACATACATAACACAACTGAGTGAAAATTTCTGTGATAATCCTCAAGTTTTGATTTCCTATAATTTTTGTTTCGGTATTTTTTCCCTGAATGGTTCTGAATTACACAGAATAAGAAAGTGTACCTATCGAGTAGTACTTTCCACAAGATCAGATTGTCAAGTTCCTCATAATATGTTAGCTAATAATTACTAAACTTTTCTTCAACTCGCATCAGCAAACATGGCTATGTTGTCAACTGCGTGAAGAGGACCAAAGTCATACTGTCATACAGGATACCTGGAAGAACACTCATTCTTGCTCCATGGTCCAATAGTGCTCTGTGGTTCTTAAATTTCCCAACGCAAATCGGAACGCACGGTTCTCCTGAGTCACTTCCATTTCTTTCCTCCCTCGTTTCAGTTACTCCTGCAATCACTTGAGAAGTAGAAGAGGTTAAAATTGATCATTTAAGTCACTTTTAGGAAAGATACTTACCCCACTTATTAGTATATTCTTCACACTCTTGGGGTTGGTTTGAGTGTCACTTGGCAACTTCTCATTCTGTTGTCTCAGAGTAGCTACCTCACTACCTAACTGTCCCATCTGTGTAGTCAGTGATTGGATGGCCTTCTCACGAATCTCATCCTTTTATCTTCTTGCTTCATCCAACTGATTCCTCTTATGCATCTCTTGCTGCAAGGATTTCAGCATTTCCATGATCTTACTATTGCTAGTAGCATTACCCTGCTGGTAGTTTCTTTGATAACCAAAATTATTGCCCCCTTGATAATTATTCTGATTACGGGGCTGGAAGGATTGGTACTACCTTGAAAGCTTGGGTACCTATTCCCATTTCCTTGCAACATGTTCATCTCATCATACACACCCACAATACTAGGGCATTGATCAGCTATGTGCCCCAAATCTCCACAATGCCCACACATAGGCATTTGTCCCCCCATTTCTGGTGTGTTCTCCACTGCCCTTACCATCATATGTCGAGCTCTTCTCGAAGATTCAGCCATTCTCTTTAAAGTGCTCGCCTTTTTCTCCAAGTAATCCCAGTCAATGTGCTCATAGTTTGTACCGAAGGTGACATTTGATATAGAACTAAGATCACGTACATCCTCTGGTGTCAACCCCTCATGAAAAGCATTAAGTAATTCATGGTGTGGGTAATTCTTCAATAACATCTTGAACCGATTGAAGGCTTCATAAAATAATTCATCCGACTGTTGTAGGAAATTCCTGATATCCCTCCGAGCGTTATTGGTCCTCTGAGGAGTGTAGAACTCATCCAGAAACAATTGTTGCATGTCGGGCCATGTGAAGATCGAGGCAGATGGTAAGGAGTGGAACCATTGCTGTGCCTTGTCTTCAAGAGTGAATTGGAAGAGTACCAATTTCACATCATTGGGTGTAAAACCTTGATGCCCTATCGTATTACAACGGGCATCATAAGCAGCAATGTGTAAATATGGTTCTTCAGTCGCTAAACCAAGATACTTGGGTAGACTTTGTATAGACTATTCCCTAACTTCAAACGATCGACCCCGTAGTTGAGGTATCATCACCGATGATGGGTTATTATCAATTGCGGGTTTGAAGTGGCTCTAGATCCCTCGTACCAGTCCTCGATCATATCTTCTAGGAATACCCTCAGGTTGGTTATCCGGTTGGACCATGTTTCTCGGAAGCGGTCTTTGCTGAGTAGGTATCTGTTGTATTGGTATTTGCCGAACCAGTGGTGGTATTGGGATGTTAATTGGTCTCGCATTACCTTGTTACTGGTTCCCTAGTCCAGGTGGATAATCGTATTGTTGATATCCAGCTGGTTCTTGGTTCCCTCTTTCATCAAACCTAACTCCCATGTTATACCCTTCGTAACTCTCCAAGTTCATCATCTGCTTATCACCTTGATTACCCGCATAAATATCGAATTCATCATATTCATATCCAAATTCCCCTAAATCATGCATTCAGTCAAACATAGAAGCTCTGCCTGAGAACGGTTGCTGCTGAGGCGCTTGATAATGTGAAGGCTAATTTGGGAGAGGAATTGAGGTTGATTGGTTAATGGGTTACCTTTGGTTTGGTGGAATAATGTTGTCATCAGCAACTATCCTCACATGAGGTAAAGTGTATTGAGCAGTAGATGTGTGAGTGACAGATGGATATTGAGAAGATGAGGATTGATTTGGCAATGGTGGTGGAAGATTATCCAAGTTAGGAAACGGCGGTGGTGGAATTGGTGGAATTTGAGTAGTGGTAGCCTGGGTGAAGTGAGGTAATGGTTCGGATGGTCTGGAGGTGTTAGGTGGTGGTTGAGTAGGAGTTGGTGAGAATTGAGCTTGTGAAGCGGTCTGCTTATCTGGATGTCTGAGTTCCCCATTGGTTTAGATGTTGGTGTTGGATATTGTAAGATTTTGTTTTCTCAATGCAATACTCGTGTATGCCAAACTATCCGCTCGATTTCTGGATCAAATATGAGTGGTGAAGACTTTCCGGACTTCCTAGTATGATGCATTGATGTGCGCAAAATACAACATATAAATTATATCAAACAAGGCATAAAATCGACCCTTTTCGGTACTAATGTTGGAAAAAACATGTTTCTTTATTTACTTTTAATAAAGCAATACGAATTAAAACAGATTATTTAGATTCCCGACACATTGGTCTTTGATCCCATACCTGACCGTGCAGTAGTAATATACCGTATCCCAAGCCCGTATAGGGAAAATAGGTTAAGAGTATTTACCTGGCTTAAACAAGTCT
Source organism: Helianthus annuus (assembly GCF_002127325.2). Taxonomy (NCBI): domain Eukaryota; kingdom Viridiplantae; phylum Streptophyta; class Magnoliopsida; order Asterales; family Asteraceae; genus Helianthus; species Helianthus annuus. Next base: position 87,300,342 of record NC_035444.2, on the reverse strand, counting down.
TACAATGCAAGAAAATATAATAAGCACAGCCGTTACCAATTAACTAAGCTTGGTTGCAATCTACTGGAATGCCTTAGCCTGGAGTGAATGGTATTCTAACCAATTAGAATGTTAACGGGTCTTATTCAAGTCACAGACTTGGACCGATTAACTTAAAATAATGAAAACAGTACGATACGCTTGATTAAGCGATGGCTGGATAGAATGTAGTTTTAATGCCCACAAGTGCTAAGACTTGTATAATATGGGAAAACTATATACATTCTAGAATTTGAAATGAATTTTAAAAGATTTGACCCGTTTCGGTAAACTTACGTAAACTAGTTACAGAAGCTTAACCATACGCACATAGGCGTTTTCGGGTGATCGGATGAGTTATAAACAAGTTCAATATGCCAAAACATTTTATTTAGTTGTAACATCAGTAGGTTATCAACTTATGTGACCATTATGGTTTTTAAAATCAAACTATTCACCATAAGGGCATTCTAGTTATAATATGGCATAGTTCATGAACTTATATAAAAAAACTCATGTTATAAACAAGTTCATTCTGCCAAAATATGTTAATTGTATTACCATATCAGTAGGTAATTCATTTCATATGTTTGTCATTGATTAAAACCATGTTTTGTACAAAAAGGGCATTTTGGTCATTATTAAGCATATTATAAGATCTTGTGTAAAAACTCAGAATCTGACTATGATCATGTAGTATAACCACAGAGGGTTATACTATACTATAATTTGATCATAATTCAACTAATAATCAGTAGCTAAAGTTGCTAAATCGGGTCAGAATCGAAAGTCAAAGCAGAAGTCAAACGGCTTGACTTTCGGTTGCGAACCGACAAATAAACTGGAAACGACTGTCTGAACATGTTTAGACATGTTCTAATATTAGTTACCAACTAATTTAGTGTTAAAAACATGAGTTAAAACAATTACAAGTGCATTTTATAAGTATTCCGAAAATCTGCCCTTTGACTTTTTATTTAACTTAACTTTGACCCGTCATTTAACCAACTTAACGTGATTTTCAGGAGGTTCCCTTTTGAGGGATTAACACCAACCTTATTACGATCACGTAGCCATGTTCGATTCGAACAATGGCTGGACTATAATGGCCTAAACTGAAAGTCAAAGAAAAAGTCAATTCGCTTAACTTTCGGCTATTAAAAGCCTATAGAAACGAAAAGAGCTGGAAAGGAACACTTACACGTGATCCTTAGAATGCTTAGAACTCAAAGGGTTGCTCCTTTATGACCAGGAACTTCCAAATAAGAGAGAGGAGATGTTTGAAAGAAATGGGCAAGTATAAGTATGTGATCAAGGGCCTATTTATAGTTGAGGAGCTTGAATGGAGATCAAGACGGGTGTTAGAGGTGATCTAGGATAACCCCAAGTGTCCATGGTCGTGGCAACAGCCGAGGAAAGGTGGCAATGTGTGGGATAGGTGGCAGCGTTGTAGAGAAACTTGGCCTCCAAACAAAACTGGCAGCTGCAGTGCTTACGGACCGTATGGCCTTTAGGCTTACGGTCCGCACCCCTCCTTGGCGCCCCTGGTTTTCAAAGCCTTACGAACTGTAAGCTATAAAGCTTTGCGGTCCGTATACGATGCTTAACAACAACAATTTTTATTATTTACGGACCGTAAAGGGTAAACCCTTGCGGTCCGTATAAGACCTTCAAAACTTTAACATTTTAAGATTTTCATATTTGGTCCCTCTACAATCAAACTTTCATAATTTGGCAAAATTAGTCCCTCTCGTCCAAATTATTAGGCATATTTGAGAGTGGGCACGTGTCAATATTTAATACGGCGAAATTTCCGAGGTGTTACATCCTCACCCCTTAAAAGAAATCTCGACCTCGAGATTTTATTCAAAAAGATGGGGGTGCTTTTGTCACATAGTGGACTCAACCTCCCATGTATACTCGGGACCATGATGGGCATCCTATTTGACCTTTACAATAGGTATTAACTTCCTTCGGAGCTTCTTAACCTATCGATTCTCGATCGAAATCGGTTTCTCAACAAAATCTCAGGTTTTCATCAATTTGCACATCGTGATGTGACATTTCTAGCGACTTATTGGCTAGACATTTCTTTAAGTTATAGATATGGAACACATCATGAATCCCACTAAGCTCCTCAAGAAGCTTAAGCTTGTGAGCTACTGATCCGACACATTCGATTATCTCGAATGGTCCGATATATCTTGGGCTCAACTTGCCCTTCTATCCAAATCGCATTACACCCTTCCAGGCTGATACTTTCAGTAACACTTTGTCCCCTACTTGGAATTTAAGAGGTTTACGCCTCTTGTCTGCATAACTTTTCTGCCTATCACGGGCAGCTTTGAGACAATAACGGATCTGAATAATCTTCTCCGTGGTCTCTAGGACAATCTCTGGTCCAGATAGTTGGGCTTCCCCAACTTCAGGCCAAAAAACGGGCGTTCGACATTTTCTCCCATACAAGGTCTCGAAAGGAGCGGCCTTGATGCTAGTATGATAACTTTTATTGTTGAAGAATTCTATTAAGGGAAGATGGCCATCCCAACTACCACCCAAGTCAATCACACATGCCATAAGCATGTCTTCCAAAGTTTGGATAGTACGCTCACTCTGTCCATCAGTCTGTGGATGGTAAGCCGTACTAAAGTTCAATCTCATGCCTAATAATTGTTGGAAACTCTTCCAGAAGTGAGATGTGTATCTAGTATCTCTATCAGATACAATAGATAACGGCAAGCCATGCATGGACACTATCTCGTCTACATATAGTTTAGCCAATTTATCAGAGTTATACGTCTCTTAATTGGCAAGAAATGAGCTGACTTCATCAGCCTATCAATAATGACCCAAATCGTGTCATTGCCATGTTTGGTCTTGGATAACTTGGTAATTAAATCCATAGTTACCATTTCCCATTTCCATGTGGGAATCTCAAGCTGTTGTAGAAGTCCTAATGGTTTTTGATGTTCAACTTTAACATGTGAACACGTCAGACACTTAGCTACGTAGGTGGCTATGGATTTCTTCATACCCATCCACCAATAATTCTTTCTCAGATCTTGATACATTTTATCACCTCCAGGGTGAACAGAATATTTAGAATTATGCACTTCCTGGAGGATTAGATCTCTAATCCCTCTAAAGAATGGAACCCAGATTCGATCATTCAATCTAAGGATTCCATCTTTTCCAGGTGATAACTGATTAACAGTTCCACCCAATCCTTCACTTGAAATATTAAACTTTTAGAAGGCTTGCTTTTGAGCATCCAATAGCTTCTCATTTAAGCTAACCTTGAGTTCGATACTCTTGGCATTAATCCGATCGGCTTAACCCTTTCCTTGCGATTTAGTGCATTGGCAACTACATTTGCCTTGCCGGGAAGATAGCGAATCTCGCAATCATAGTCATTCAAAGTTTCCATCCAGCAACGTTGTTGCATGTTCAAATCTTTTTGGTTAAACAGATGCAGGAGACTTTTATGGTAAGTGTATATAATACACTTCGTGCCATACAAGTAATGTCTCCACAAATTCAGTGCAAATACAACGGCACCCAATTCCAAGTCATGGGTGGTGTAATTCCTTTCATGCACCTTTAGTTGTCGTGATGCATACGCAATCACTTTGCTTCTCTGCGTAAGCACACAGCCCATGCTGGTGTGCGAGGCATCACAATAGACAACAAAATCTTCGATACCCTTAGGTAAAGTCAAGACTGGAGCATTGCTCAGCTTGTGCTTTAGAATCTCAAAGGATTCTTGCTGTTTGGGACCCCAGTCAAACTTGACATTTTTGCGGGTCAGGGTAGTCAAAGGTGTGGCTATTCTTGAGAAGTTCTCAATGAACCTTCCATAATAACTAGCCAATCCTAAGAAACTATGTATCTCGGATGGTGTATTCGGTGCTTCCCAATTCATTATGGCTTCTATTTTGGTGGGAACCACCTGGATACCACACTCACTGATCATGTGTCCAAGAAATTGGACTTCTCTAAGCTAGAATTCGCACTTGGAGAACTTAGCATAATGCTTCTCCTGCTTTAGTAGCTTTAGAATGCACCGAAGATGTTTCTCGTGATCAGCTTGATTATGGGAATAGATAAGTGTGTCGTCTATAAAGACTATGATAAACTTATCTAGATACGGTTTGCAAACTCTATTCATGAGATCCATGAATGCTGAAGGTGCATTAGTGAGCCCAAAAGGCATCACTAGAAATTCGTAGTGACTGTATCTTGTTCTGAAGGCAATCTTTGGAACATCTTCACTTCTAACCTTCAGTTGATGATATCCTGATCTCAAGTCGACCTTGGAAAAGTAGCTAGCACGTTGAAGTTGATCGAATAAATCGTCGATCCTGAGCAGCGGATAAGGATTCTTGATCGTTATCTTGTTTCGCTCGCGGTAGTCAATGCACATTTGCATTGACCTATCCTTCTTCTTGACGAATAAAATAGGAGCTCCCCACGGTGAAGAACTGGGCTGAATAAAGCCTTTCTCCAAAAGCTCATCCAGTTGGATCTTTAGCTTCTTCATTTCCATCGGTGCTAGCCGATATGGAGCCCTTGCAATAGGAGCAGCTCCTGGTAGAATGTCAATCCTAAACTCCACTTGTCTCTCTGGGGGTAGACCGGGTAGTTCTTCTGGGAATACATCAAGATATTTAGAGATGACTGAGATGTCTTCAATCTTGGGCTTCGGCTCATCTATCATCACTTGTGCCATGTAAATGACACATCCACTCTACAGACACTTGGATGCCATGAGTAGTGACACCTTCTCAAGCAAGCCATAGTGTATGTCTCCATGTATGGTGAGTATTTCACTAGATGGGTCTTTAACTTCGATGAGTTTCTTATCATAGGCTATGCGGGCTTGGTTATAAGATAACCAATCCATGCCTAAGACTACATCGAACCCCCCAAATTCATTGGCAAAAGAGAGATAGGAATAGAATGATTCTTAATGGATATAGAACATCCATCAAGAATAGAAGAAGCGGTTACTAAAGTACCATCTGCTAGTTCTACCTCATATGCTATATCTAGAGTTCTTATAGGTAGGTTTAGTAGTTTACTAAACTTATGGTCGATAAATGACTTATCTGCTCCAGAATAAAAAAGAACTCTAGCAAAGATATCATTGATGAGAAACGTACCCGTTATGGCATTAGTATCATTAACTGATTCCCTCATAGTTAGCTGAAAAGCTCGGGCATTCCCTTTCTCACCTTTCCAGGCTTAGCATTGCCCTCTCTAGCAAGTTTAGGGCAGTTACTTTTGATGTGGCCCTTCTCTCCACATCCAAAACAAACCGCATTCTTCAAGTCCCTACATTCATGGGACTGATGACCACTCCTCTTGTAGATACCACACTGCTTCGGTTTCTTGTCTGCCCGACACTACCCCAGTGTCGTTTGTTGCAGGTCTTACATGCAGGCCTTTCATCAGACCTATGTTGGCTCTTATTGAACCCAAACTTCCCTTTCTTCGATTTTTGGGAGTTATCATCCTCCCGTTTCCTTCTCTCGTCGGTCTCAGTTTTGACCGACTTCTGCCTCACTGCATCCAAAGTGAGGGAAAGGGATAGGTCCACAACAGACCTATATGTAGTAGGCTTTAAAGTCTTAACCATGCCCTTTATTTCTGGTGCTAGCCCACCAATGAAACGCGCAATGCGTTTAGATTCAGGAGTTATCAAATATGGCACTAATCTCGACAGTGAGTTGTAGTCGGAAACGTATTCCCAACAATCTAAGTTCTTCATGGTGAGAGTCGGAAAGTCTGACTCCACCTTTTCCACCTCATGCGGTGGACAGTATGTTTCCTTTATTAGGTCCACAAACTTGGAGCATTCCATATTGTACATGGACATCTTCCCTGCTGACTGAATCATTGCCTTCCACCAGGTCAGGGCATCACCCTTGAATGATCGAGAAATATACTTCACAACATCTTTATCAGCGCACCCAGTGATATCAACCACTGTCTCCATCTCATCAAGCCACTTCATGGTGTCTATGGCTCCCTTTTCCCCGTTAAAATCTCTAGGCTTGCAGGAAACAAAATAATTATACGTACACCCGTCTTTAACAACATGGGACCTTTCCTTGAAAACCTACTTGGCTCACTCTTCGCAGTGGAAGAATAATGTGAGCTTTCCTTCTTTCATGCATAAGAATGTGGAATCGATTGGGACTTGGAAAGAGCAGAACTCGATCCTTTAAAGTTAGCTATGAAATTGTTCATAGCTTTGCCAACCTCTGCGGCTATCATAGCTTGAAGGTTTGCTCCTTCGTGGGCATTGTTTAAATCATTATTATCCCCGTCGTTGGCTCCATCCAAATTTGGATTCGCCATAACTAAAGCTTGGTACTATAAACCAAAATAAATGTGCTCTTTGTCACACTACCATAATAAAGTTTAGCACTTCAATAAGTGTTTAAATAGGATAATCATTGAAGTTATGTCTCAATGATTTAATAACAAAAATATGAGCCGCGATCTCATAGGATCATGTGGCTACAGGGTTTGGACATATGTCCTCCACCCTTATTTGGACAATGTACCATATAGTTACAACTGCCATTGTCTGAATGGACAATAAAAGATAGCTCATAGGCTCGTCTCGAAGGACATTAAAATATAGCTCATTGGCTTGTCACAATGGACAATAAAATATAGCCCGTAGGCAATTCATTTTGATATTACATTGAGTGTTAAAATTTCATGATCATCTGATTTGAGGATAATATTAGCCAAGATCTCATTCGATCATATAGGTGATAAGGCTTGAACATAGTTCATCACCTTTGTACAGAGAGTCATATGAACACAATTGTCATTGTCTTAACTGACAATATAATATAACCTGTAGGCAAATCATCACTAAGGTTGTTAAAATAAATAATCATCATATTGATGACACTAGCCATGATCCAATTTGATCATATGGGCTATAAAGCTTGGACGTAGTCCACCACCTAGATGGCTAGTGTGGTTCCTCATGTCACACTGCCAGGAATACTAACATTACATTGAATGTTAATATAGAATTAAATGTCTTATTGTTTATATATATATATATATATATATATATATATATATATATAGCCATGGTCTCACTTAACCATAAAGACTATGAGGTTTGAACATAATTTTCCACCTCTTGACAAAAGAGCTAGTCATCCTTAACTGTTTTATAATTGCCAATAATATAGGTGTTGCCATATGGCTGGTCTAAAACCATTAAAAAGATATTTTTGAAGTGTATAGAGGATTGAGAAAGTTTAAATAAAATCGAGACGATCGCTTTGAAAAGGATACTATATATATATAAATAAGAAAATTCTCAAATTTCCATTTCAAAAAGAAATATTACAATACTTTGCCCCAAAAGGGACTTGAAATAAAAATTAAACTACTTGTCTACACATGGACTAAAAGAAGATACATGTCCACGCAGGGACTAAAAGGAAATACATGTCCACGCAGGGACTAAAAGGAAATACATGTCCACGCAGGGAATTTTGGAATTTAAAAGAACAACTAATAAAAATAGCTATCTTCTACTCATCCTTCTTCCCTCTATACATCTTGTTGAGCTTTTTGAAGATCTTGCTCGTCTTCTTCTCATTCTTTTCAGCCTGTCGTTGAAGTTGCTTCACTCTTTCCAAGGCCTGATTAAGGGTCTCTATTTGTGGCGGTGGCAGTGGCTGTGGTTGAGGCATAGCAGGATACTGGTATCCATAATTCGGATATCTAGTAGTTGGATATGCAGGAGGGTAAGGAGACGGGTATAAAGCATTGTGTATGACTGCCTGCATATAAGGGTCGTACCCAGTCATATCAGGATACGTGGGAATCGGGTTATCAAAACCCGATGGTGGTGGTTGAACAAACGTTTGAGGAGTTGGGTCAACCACTGGTACAGTATTTGAGGGTCCACCCATTTGTGGGTCCTCAGGAATAGGAGGGTATGTTTGGGGCATTGGTGGTAGCGGGCTTGACCATGGTCCCATACGCACAGACATGCGCGCTCCACATTTCCTTCTTGGTTCTGGTGGCGGCTGTGGTTGCTTCAAAGGTTCCATTTACACGTCCTCTGGTGGAGGCAATGGTGGCGGTGTCGGAGAGTGATAGGGAGAGTGTAAACAAAGGTAAACTGATTGAAATATTGGTCCCACTCATTAGGACCCTAATATGGTGATCCTGCATAAGATGCAGAACCACTGGAAATCTCAATGGGGTACATATGCGACCCAGATGGTGGCATTTCCGAATCCGAGTCTTCGTCCGACTAGTTTGGTTGGTCCAACTGGTTTTGGGCAGCTGGTGGGGTGTTGATATACTTGTTTGGGTCAAATGACCCATGGATGAAATGTGAATGTGAGTGATGGGATTGATGGGAATAGTGGGAATGAAATGAATGGTGACAATGGTGTGATGATGAGTTATGTGAGACAGAATGTCTCGCTAGTTGAGATGAAAAAGAGTCGCTCGAATATTGATAATGACTCGGGTGAATGTCCGGATGGACCTCCTCGCATTGATCCCTTGCCTTTGCCTCTAAATCTTTGCGGCATGATTCAATTTCTGTCAAAAATAAAAAACAATATATATATATATATATATAACTTAATAAAGATAAGAGTTAATCCTAGGTCAGTGCCTAGACTCAGAAAGTCTAAGGAATATGTTATTGTGTTGTTTGAGATTAAACACAAAGGGCTAGTGTTAAATTCTCTCAAACGTTGGCTCTAATACCAACCTGTCACACCCCGATATTTTAACAACACCCGGGGGGCCCAGATGGGGTATACATGACTAGATTGATATCAAATAAACAAATTGCACAATGGAAGTCTTGAATTTAAAATACTATTACAAATATAATTGTCCGAGTGTTCAAAATATAATACAGACGAATAGTGTATCAAAAGATCCACATGCGGTTAGTAAATTTACAAAATGAAATAACACACTAATAGGCTTCTTATGCAAGGAGTTGCAAATTCCTCTAAAGCATTACTGGCACTTCTAGCCTATTTCGTAACCTAGCAACCTCTCACTTAGTCTTTTGAAGATACGTCAATTTCCATTGGTAAATACAAATAACTGACACATTTTGAAAATAGTTCAAAATTGATTTTATGTACACAATGGTACATATAATTTTCATAAATACCTTGGGATAAACTATTTCTCATGTTATCAGTTTTATATTCTTAACAATACATATGGGGCCCGGAAACAATGCCGAGATCATGACTAACCGACACACCACATTAATTATCTTATTGGAAATACCCTTATTGGGCAAACCCGTATTGGGTTATCAAATCATTTATTTTAGCATTAGCATATGTCAAGTGCATGCCTACATCCCGTGCTTAGGTCGTGGCCATTTGCAATTAAATGAGCCGAGGATATCCAGGACACGGTCGTATTAATCCCCAATGTTATAGTCAAAGCAATACGAATTAAAACGGATTATTTAGATTCCCGACACATTGGTCTTTGATTCCATACCCGACCATGTGGTAGTAATATAACGTATCCCAAGCCCGTATAGGGAAAATATGTTAAGAGTATTTACCTGGCTTACACAAGTCTTACAATGAAAGAAAATATAACAAGCACAACCATTATCAATTAACTAAGCTTGGTTGCAATCTACTAGAATGCCTTAGTCTGGAATAAACGGTATAATAACCAATTAGAATGTTAACGGGTCTTATTCAAGTCATAGACTTAGACCGGTTAACTTAAAATAATGAAAACGGTATGATACCCTTGATTAAGCGATGACCGGATAGAATGTAGTTTTAATCCCCACAAGTGCTAAGAATTGTATAATATGGGAAAACTATGTACATTCTGGAATTTGAAATGAATTTGAAAAGATTTGACCCGTTTTGGTAAACTTACGTAAACTAGTTACATAAGCTTAACCGTACGCACATAGGCGTTTTTGGGTGATCGGATGAGTTATAAACTAGTTCAATATGACAAAATATTTTATTTAAGTTGTAACATCAGTAAGGTATCAACTTATGTGACCATTATGGTTTTTAAAATCAAACTATGCACCATTAGGGCATTTTAGTCATAATACGGCATAGTTCATGAACTTGTATAAAAACTCATGTTATAAACAAGTTCATTCTGCCAAAACATGTTAATTGTATTACCATATCAGTAGGTAATTCATTTCATATGTTTATCATTGATTAAAACCATGTTTTGTATAAAAAGGGCATTTTGGTCATTATTAGGCATATTTTAAGAACTTGTGTAAAAACTCATAATCTAATTATGATCATGTAGTATAACCACAAGGGGTTATACTATAATATAATATGATCATAATGCAACTAATAATCCGTAGCTATAGTTGCTTAGAACTCAGAGGGATGCTCCTTTATGACCAGGAACTTCCAAATAAAAGAGAGGAGATGTTTGAAAGAAATGAGCATGTATAAGTTTGTGATCAAGGGCCTATTTATAGTTGAGGAGCTTGAATGGAGATCAAGACAAGTATTAGAGGTGATCTAGCATCACCCCAAGTGTCCATGGTCGTGGCAATGATTGAGGAAAGGTGGCAATGTGGGGGATATGTGGCAGTGTTGCAGAGAAACTTGACCTCTAAACAAAACTGCCAGCTGCAGTGTTTACGGACCACATGGCCTTTAGGCTTACAGTCCGCAAGCCTCCTTGGCACCCTTGGTTTTCAAAGCCTTACGGACCGTAATCTATAAAGCTTTGCGGTCCGTATACGATGCCCAACAATAACAATTTTTATTATTTACAGACCATAAGGGGGTAAACCCTTACGGTCCGTATAAGACCTTCAAAACTTCAACCTTTTGAGAATTTCATATTTGGTCCCTCTACAATCAAACTTTCATAATATGGGAAAATTAGTCCCTTTCGTCCAAATTATTCGGCACATTTGAGAGTGGACACGTGTCGATATATAATTCGGTGAAATTTCCGAGGTGTTGCACTATATCCTTGCTAACTCAGACCAATATGGCCGAGGGTAACGTCGCCTACACAAGAGGGGCCTACCACTTTTCACATTAATAACATATTTACTTATCTTTCAAAATTTGACATTGCGGGACTGTATCCCAACTGACTCAGACCAATATGGTTGAGGGTAGCGTCGCCTTCACAAGAGGGTCATGCCACTATAACTAAGATAATTTCTTAAAAAGCCCAAAGTGCGGAAATCATCAAAGGATACATAAAAGAGGAGTTGGAACCAAGTGATTCCTTCTTGTCTATTTTTTTATTTTCTTTCATTTACGTTTTTATTTTTAATTAGTTTATCTTTTAAAACTTTCAAAACTTTTATCAAAATTTGGTTAGATTACACGTTAACGATAAGCCAGTATTAAAAGCTCTTGTGTCCTTAGACGACCTCGGTATCTTACCATCACTATACTATGTCTACGATGGGTGCACTTGCCCTAACGTGTCTAGAGTGGTAGTATTGTATCGTGTTTTATAAATTTAAAGATTGATCCACGAGTAAAAAGTGCTTAAAATAATCTAAAATTTATACGCACACACGACCACGTCAAATTTTTTGGCGTCGTAACCGGGTACACTAGGATTTTAAGGAAGCTTAAAAATAACGGCCTAATCAATTTTTATCTTTTTCCTTTTAAGTTTTTAGGTTTTCTCTTTGTTTTTGCATTTTCTGCATTTCTTCGCAGACTGCAGTACGGGGCCGTGCCAGATTAGACACGGGCCATGCCCAGATTTAAAATAGAAAAGGTTTTGTTTTCTGAGCTATAGAGGAATAGATCCGGGGCCGTGGAGGTGCAACACGGGGCCATGCCTGACTTCCAGTAGTAGGGGATCCAGAAAACAGAAAACTTTAACCCAACACAAGGCCGTGTTCATTGAACACGGGGCCATGTTGAACCCTCTGATCACAAAAATTTTGTGTTTTTGATCGCAGGAACCAGGACTCAGTCGCATAGCTCGCAACTCAACTTGGTGCATGAGCTCCAGCTCTGACAAAGACATAAAAGAAGCACTAGAGGAACCCGAGCGCTTTTTTTAGAAAAAAACTAAAAGCTAAAAACCAACAAAAAGCCTCGCAGCAAAACCCTCCCATGGCGGATTAACATACTTTAATGGATTACTTACGGCCTACGGTTGGTAATCTTGGAGTCGCTATTAACTCGCCAAATGTCCATGCTAATAACTTTGAGCTTCGACCCCATCTACTTCAAATGGTCCAAAATTTCTCCTGTGACACCCCAGGAAAACCAGTGAACCACGCAACTTAACTAGCTTCCTCAGTAACCGCATGCTAAATTTCGGGACGAAATTTCTTTCAAGTTGGGGATAATGTGACAACTCGAGTTTCCAAGATTCCATCTTCGCATCAATTGCACGTTAATTGTTTAGTTGTTTGCTTACACGACTTGTTTGCCTTGAAATTGTACACGTGTTTGATATATGTTGAGACGTTTTGTGATTGTTGCATCTATATGTTTGTTGATATAACATGTAACCTGTTTGGAAAACTTAAACTGTTTAAACCTGAATGAGTTCGACGAAACAGAGTGTTTCGCCAAAACCCACTTCGACAAAACATGAATCGACGAAACAGGGTTGTTTTGTCACAAACACTTTGACGAAACAGGTGCTTCGTTGGCCCAGTTTACTGCGAAGCCTAGTAATGGCCCAACTTTTATACGAGAATATATATAACGACTTAGGGTTACGTAAAGGCTCAGCAGTTATCAAATTTCAAACCCTTGAGTTCTCCCTCTGAGCGACGACAATCTTGTGTTTTCGAAGCCCTCTAGATCGATCAAGTTGTTAATTCCGTCAATCACGGTTAGTGTAAAACTCTACGATTCGATGTAATAACTATGTGATGATTTTGTGTGTAAGGATAGGGTTTTCGTAAACATTATGAGTCTAGAATCGTTGTGCCGATAATCCAATGATTGTATGTGATGTGGTTCTTATGAAAGTTTGATAATTCTGTCGTTTATGATTGTAATTGGTTACATTCACTGCTCATGTTTCTGTTGATGATTGAATTTACTGAACTATTGATATGTACTAGATGATGTTGATCGATGAAGCTAAACTGTTTATATGGCCGAATTTGAGTTCATAGCTATCATATGTATTAGATCGATTTGAGAGAATGATTGGTTAATGATTGTTCTGGTGACGGCAGCTAGGGTTCCTATGTGACTATCTGATTATAACGACGAGACTGAGGAGCCGACGAAACTAGGTAGTTTCGTCACATGACAACTTGACGAAACACAAAGTGTTTCGTCATAATGGAGTTTCGTCGAGCACCTCCTTTTCGTTGAATAGTTTTGCATGAACAGTAGATTAGGAGGGTTTCCCTGATTTCATGTGTTGTAAAGGTTGAATGTCATTAATCAAGAATAAGAAATCTGTTGTGTTTAGCATGTACAGTAAATCATCTATTATTATGTCTTACAAACTAAAGTGACTGTTGCTTGTTTAACCATGATCTTTCTAATGGTACACACTGTGAATGTATATGACCAATGTAACGAATAGACTGAACATGAAGAACTGTTGAATGTTATGTGGTGCTTGTTACTTGAACTATACTCTATGATCATAATTTATACGTGAACTATGTGAACTGATTGTGAATACGTGCATACCATAGGCTTTGACTGACTAATTGGAATCAAGTAATTAAGCATACCGAGCAAACCGAGGTGAGTTCACATTTTCTACAAGGCATGGGATTCCCAAGGGTTGGGAATGGGTTAATAAACTAAAACGGAACCTACATATCCTCCTTGGGTAGGATATGTACGGCCATCCTCCTTGGGTAGGATGCCACTATAACTCCTGTGTATTCTCCTTGGGTAGAATTACGTACGTTCGTCCTCTTGAGTAGGACAACAACCTTAACTTACTAGATAAAACTCTATCATGAAGTCCCTCCTCTTTATATCGACTTAATCGCCGAGGCCGATGGCGAGTGGGTCATTAGTTAATAGCGCTATTAGGTTTAACAAACCTCACACCATGTCGTTCGAACGGGCATGTACTAATGGACTATGGCAAACTGTCAGTGATGATAGACACTGATGCAGGGCACAACTTATATTTCGTTAGTAGTCGATATGGTATGGTCTAGTGGTTCACAGGGGAATCCTCCTACCATCTATGGATATGTTTGGGAAACAGGGTAACTGGTAATTCACATGGGAAGCCCCCCACCATCTATGGATATGTTTGGGAAACAGGGTAACTGGTAATTCACATGGGAAGTCCCCACCATCTATGGATATGTTTGGGAAATAGGGTAAACTGGTTAATCATATTTCAACAATGGGGTAAACCCACGGCAAGTAAGCTAACTAAAGACAAACTATGTTTTCGTAAGCAACTTAAAACGAACACCCAACTGTGAACTCGCTCAACTTTGTTGTTGATTTGTTGTTACATGCCTTCCAGGCCTCTAGGTGCATAACAATGGAGCTTGCTGTCTGGGAAGCTGGAGTGGTCATGGGTCGAGATACATGGAAACGTAACACAATACTAAGAGCCTTTATATGTGGGTTATAAACATTTAACGAATAGAATATGCTTCCGCTGTAAACTGTGAAATATTGTAACGTTGTAACACTATTATTAATAAATGAAAGTTTTATTTCGATATACTCATGAGTTCAATGTGATTGGTGGCTAAGATCCTGGTCAGTCACGCCTCCAAGCGGTGGTACTCCGCATGTGGATTTTGGGGGTGTGACAGATTGGTATCAGAGCCATTGGTTATAGTGAACTTGGTTTTAAGAAGGGGGAAAACGTTTTTGTAAAACCAGACTATAACCGAAAAGTTCTGAAGACGTGAATACAACCATGACACTCAGCTCCAGATAGCAAGGTTCGTCTCTCGTATACTCATTGTACTGCATAACTAGTGAACACCTACATATAATATTACATGTGATTGCACGTTTAGCACGAAAATATGAATTCACGTATACTTGCATGTGTTATGTGACTGATAGGGTGGTATTTCCCTGAAACTTCATGACTTACGCTTCGTGATACTCTTTGTTTGCTCCTTGAGTTGGAGGAACCATTTGACATGAGTTAAGAGGAGCTGAGATAGGCATGCAAATCACAATATTATTGTGGGTGCACACATAATAATAATGTGGGGTGCATGTGAGTCCTAGTGAGGCTTAACAAGTGGAAAAGGGGTTCCGTGCCGATATTTGATCGATGTGAAACATAACAAACCTATAGGGGTCATAGCAGTAATTGTCCCCTACTCAAACTCGAACGTGAACTATTCATTTATCTCTGGACCCTTTAGAAACTCGATGCTATCGAGTGTTACCTGCGCACCCATCTGAACTCAACGAACCATGTAGAATGTTAGGTGCTTATACGAACATCCATGTGTTGGATGTCGCCGCGTCGAATGATTGATCGATATCTTCCTCACCTTTTTCGCTTGCTGGAACTTAACGTATCGACGCCTCAGATTCTGAAGTGCGATCACTCCTGCAACACTCCCGCAACATACTGTGCATTACTCGAACCACTTGCAACATCGATGGACAGGAGGATGAGCGTAGCACTTTACCGACCTCAGCACTTTGATGACCTTGATTACCGGCAATAAACACCAGCGGATTGGCATTAATCGAATCCTTAACCCTTGTTGGCGGCCCATGGGAGTCAACACCTACGAATCAATCGAGGCATAAGTGGTGATAATTGACCTTAGTGTGGTATGTGTAACAGCCAGCACAGTGAGTAGCGCTTTAGGACGCGGCTCAGGATGTGAAAAGATGGACTATGATGGTGAAGAATCGTAGGGCTTGTTTCGAGCAATGACATTGGAGTCAGCAGTCACAATGACAACAAGGTGCTCGTAACCCTAGCTTTCAGTAAGGAAATAAAGGAGCCTACATCATGGGTTGGCCGTAGTTAAGTTAAGAGGTTAACGATCAAGGGAACAACGACAGTACTTGGAATTTTTGTAATGAAAACAACAACACCAGAAGTGATGCTCTTGGAAAGGCATTTAGAGTTGGCATGGGCGACGCCAAGATTGTAACAACATGGTGGCCTATACATTTTTAGTAACAAATCGCTTCGTCACTGTTTTGTTCAACCCTGATACTTCTTGAAACCGAACCTGCTGTGGGATCGGCAGGTGTCAAGCTCACTGAAACCTCATATGATTGTTGGAATGCAAACTCGACCTTGTGGGATTAGTGTTCGACGTCGACCATCCTTCTACTACTCTTGCTAGTTTTGATGCAGTGGTCCGTGTGGATTGGTTATCCAGATATCACGCAGATACACCCAGTGAGGAGAAAACTTTGTGTGGAGAATTGTTATCTGTTCTAACGTGCCAGAGTGGTACAGCGGCTAGCGTCATTTCAGCAAGGAAATCTAGGAGCGTTTATGGAAGGATTACCCCGCAATGATAGCACTCGTTACTGATGTCAAGGCTAAGGAAAGGAGGATCGAGGATCTGTTAGTGCAGTAATGTCTATCGCCTTCGTCAATCCGAGCCGTAGCGAGAAACAGTTCAAAACGAGCTTTATATTGTAATAATTAAATAGAAGTAGCAAGGTGGCATTTTGGTAATTAATGAGAAGTCTCATTAATTCCAAGGGCTATATATAGGAGAGTTATGTCATCATTTGTAAGACTTTGCTCATTTGGAGATTTAGGAGATCTAAGCTTAGAGGGAGAAAGTATAGAGAGAGAAAGTTTTCTCCACGTGATTCTCGGCTTTGTACACGACATATTATCCAATTGAATCACGTCATTAGTACGTTCTTGTGTGTTCGGTCATGCACGTTCATGGATTCCGCACGTCGAACGTTCGTTACGCAATCGTACGATGTCAAAACCGATCCTATAGGATCCACCAATTGCTCATGATTCTCCCTAAGTACTACAAGAAGAACTGTCAGGTTTACCCTCCCATCGTCAGGTGTAATATCATATCGGTATCATGTCAGAGATAGCCCTTGTTACTAGTAAATCTTATTGTCTTACACTAGGAAGGTTACAGGAATTGCCTAATCAACTCCAGGAATTATTGGGCTTGAGTTTCATCGGATCTAGTTCTTGCTGTAAGGAGCTCTCGCTATACCGTGAAGAGAAACCTTTTCGTAGGTGTACTGATTATCGGGAACTCAACAAGGTGACAATCAGGAACCGTTCGCATCGACCACGTATTGACAACCTGTCGACCAGTTGTGAGGAACAAGCTTCCATTCGGGGATTGGCTAGTGAACGAACTATCGACAGATGGGGATCCAAAGGGTGAATGCTCTTAAGAACAGCATGTCAAACGTAATGCAGCCATTTCAACGTTATACACCATGACCATTGAGTTAACCGACACACCAGCAGCTTCTGGGAATCACATGAATCGACCGCATTTGTTGACAACATTCTGAATCCTGACCAGGAGAATGGAACGCCATGGGTGGCATTTGTGTCTTATTTTAGGGCTTCCGGGGGAGGAGCCACTCTGCTCGAGGTCCTGTTAAATGAAATCTCTGGGTTAGAGAGGTACCTTTTGGATATATAATCAGCAAAGTGAAAATGCACGTGGATCACGCTGAGATCCGTCTTGGTTGGAACTGATCGACACCAGAAAGTCTTTCGTGGATACAGTAAATTCTTAGTCTTACTTGATGATATCGCAGATAAATCACAAGATTTGCGAAGGTCGCGCAGCTTAAATCTCTCTAGCATAGCAGGGTGTTGTCTTCGTGAAAGACGGTACAGGAGGACGTCATTTCAGCTTTCGAATCCCGACTCTGCAATGCTCTGAGCATCGTTTTACCCGGAGATGCGGGTGATTCAGTGTTTTATCCTTATAGTCCAAATCAGAGTCCCAGCTGCACATCGACGCAACACGAGAGAGTGATGGCAGACATGATGGAGTTTGAACGAGGAACTGCGCGACACGCACGACTAGCGGTGAAAACCGTGGCTATGGGATTTTGGGATGGAGGCAAGCTTGAACGGTACCAGATGCGTTCTTTAGACCGACCACAAGGGCCTCCCATGTACCTATGTTCGAAAAAGCTAAAGCATACAATGGCATCGCTTGATGGAACTTCTGGAGGAATACGACTGCGAAACCTGAACATACACGAGCTCTGCGGCTCATCATCGACTCTAACTTACCAGTATCAGACTCGCTCTGTTCAAACTGGAGAACTGAAGGAAGAGGATTTTCATGTTGAACTCATGCGGGGCATGGAGAAGCCACCTTTGGCAAGTCGGACGATACTCGCTACCTCATAGAAACGAATGCGGGGCTCATTACACGGCAACTGAAGGGAACTCGCGTTGAGCAAGCACACCAGTGTTGACATTCTAGCCGTCTGGGTTTTGCTGAGAGGCGTCAGGATTTACATCCCTGTAATGGTAATTGGACATGAAAGCTCATCTAGCCAAGTATCTGAATGGTGGAT
The DNA here is from genome assembly GCF_002127325.2 of Helianthus annuus. NCBI lineage: Eukaryota > Viridiplantae > Streptophyta > Magnoliopsida > Asterales > Asteraceae > Helianthus > Helianthus annuus. The sequence continues at coordinate 87,281,821 of NC_035444.2, read as the reverse complement.
CGACTTGGGGAAAGTCAAGGTGTAGCATCAGCAACCAGCAACACTCGCTTAAAAATAAGAACAGACTGCCATGGATTTGGTCGACAGTCTACTTACAACCTGAAACGGAAACAGCACATGGACACTCATTGATTGTTTTGCACAACCAGCACACTTTCTAACCATCAAAGAAAAGGATAAGTTTCTACACACGCAGTCATCTATCTTAAGGAAGCGGTCGCTAGGCGCGGGGTGCCAACCTTCATTACCTCTACTCGCAACCCACGATTTACATCTGATTTGTGGCAAGCAATGCACAAATCCTTTGGCTCGCATTTAGACATGAGCACAACATATCATCCATGGACGGATGGACAGACTGAACACACCATCTAAACTCTTGAAGACACCCTTCGAGCATGTGAAACCGACATTGGCAATGATTGGGGAAGACCCCTCCATTTAGTGGAGTTTTCGTATAACAGCAGCTACCACACCAGCATCCAAGCTGCTTCGCTTGAGGCATTATACGGACGTAAATGCCGATCACCTCTCTATTGGGCAGAGGTTGGCGGCGGCCAAATCACTAGCCCAGAGCTTGTAGTAGTTACAACCGAGGAGATTGCTCAGGTAAGACTATGAATGGCGGTGGCTCGTGACCGTTAGAAAAGCTACGCTCTTAAGCGCAAGAAACCGTTCGAGTTCCAAGTTAGGGATCGAGTACTACCTAAAGTCTCACCTTGGGAAGGTGTACTTTGCTTTGGTATACGGGACGAAACTCAAACCGCGATATGTTAAACCTTTCGAAATCCTCGAGAAAATAGGCAAGGTGGCCTACAAACTGAACCTACCAGCAGAACTCAGGTGGAGTTCACAACGTTTTTCATGTGTCAAATCTGAAGAAGTGTTTGTCAGATGAGACCCTCGTAGTTCCTTTGAAGGAGCTCACTATCGACGATCAGTTATGATTCGTCGCGGAACCAGTTGAAATCACAGACCGAGACGTTAAAGTTCTCAAGCACACCAGAATACCTCTTGTTCGAGTTTGTTGGAACTCCCGTCGTGGCCTAGAGTTCACCTGGGAACGAGAAGACCAAATGAAATCAAGTATCCCCAGTTGTTTGAGAACAATGCAACTACTACTGAGGTTGAAGCTACTGCGGAATTTCGGGACGAAATTCCAAATCAACGGGGGAATGATGTGACACCCCAGGAAAACCAGTAAACCACGCAACTTAACTAGCTTCCTCAGTAACCGCATGCTAAAATCCGGGAAGAAATTTCTTTCAAGTTGGGGATAATGTGACAACTCGAGTTTCTAAGATTCCATCTTCGCATCAATTGCACGTTAATTGTTTAGTTGTTTGCTTACACGACTTGTTTACCTTGAAATTGTACACGTGTTTGATATATGTTGAGACGTTTTGTGATTGTCGCATCTATATGTTTGTTGATATAACATGTAACATGTTTGAAAAACTTAAACTATTTAAACCTGAATGAGTTCGACGAAACACGGCGTTTCGCCATAACCCACTTCGACGAAACAGAAATCGACGAAACAGGGTTGTTTCGTCACTAACACTTCGACGAAACACGTGTTTCGTCAGCCCAGTTTACTGCGAAGCCCAGTAACGGCCCAACTTTTATGCGAGAATATATATAACGACTTAGGGTTACGTAAAGGCTAAACAGTTATCAAATTTCAAATCCTAGAGTTCTCCCTCTGAGCGACGGCAATCTTGTGTTTTCGAAGCCCTCTAGATCGATCAACTTGTTAATTCCATCAATCACGGTTAGTGTAAAACTCTACGGTTCGATGTAATAACTATGTGATGATTTTATGTGTAAGGTTAGGGTTTTCGTAAACATTATGAGTCTAGAATCGTTGTGCCGATAATCCAATGATTGTATGTGATGTGGTCCTTATGAAAGTTTGATAATTCTGTCGTTTATGATTGTAATTGGTTACATTCACTGCTCATGTTTCTGTTGATGATTGAATTTACTGAACTATTGATATGTACTAGATGATGTTGATCGATGAAGCTAAACTGTTTATATGGCCGAATTTGAGTTCATAGCTATCATATGTATTAGATCGATTTGATAGAATGATTGGTTAATGATTGTTCTGGTGACGGCAGTTAGGGTTCCTATGTGACTATCTGATGATAACGACGAGACTGAGGAGCCGACAAAACTAGGTAGTTTCGTCACATGACAACTCGACGAAACACAAAGTGTTTTGTCATAATGGAGTATCGTCGAGCACCTCCTTTTCGTCGAATAGTTTTGCATGAACAGTAGATTAGGAGGGTTTCCCTGATTTCATGTGTTGTAAAGGTTGAATGTCATTAATCAAGAACAAGAAATCTGTTGTGTTTAGCATGTACAGTAAATCATCTATTATTATGTCTTACAAACTAAAATGACTGTTGCTTGTTTAACCATGATCTTTCTAATGGTACACACTGTGAATGTATGTCACCAATGTAATGAATAGACTGAACATGAAGAACTGTTGAATGTTATGTGGTGCTTGTTACTTGAACTATACTCTATGATCATAATTTAAACGTGAACTATGTGAACTGATTGTGAATACGTGCATACCATAGGCTTTGACTGACTAATTGGAATCAATAATTAAGCATACCGAGCAAACCGAGGTGAGTTCACACTTTCTACAAGGCATGGGATTCCCAAGGGTTGGGAATGGGTTAATAAACTAAAACGGAATCTACATATCCTCCTTGCGTAGGATATGTACGGCCATCCTCCTTGGGTAGGATGCCACTATAACTCCTGCGTATTCTCCTTGGGTAGAACTAAGTACCTTCGTCCTCCTTGGGTAGGACAACAACCTTAACTTACTAGACAAAACTCTATCATGAAATCCCTCTTCTTTATATCGACTTAATCGCCGAGGCCGATGGCGAGCGGATCATTAGTTAATAGCGCTATTAGGTTTAACAAATCTCACACCGTGTCGTTCGAACGGGCATGTACTAATGGACTATGGCAAACTGTCAGTGATGATAGACACTGATGCAGGGCACAACTTATATTTCGTTAGTAGTCCATATGGTATGGTCTAGTGGTTCACAGGGGAAGCCCCCCACCATCTATGGATATGTTTGGGAAACAGGGTAACTGGTAATTCACATGGGAAGCCCCCCACCATCTATGGATATGTTTGGGAAACAGGGTAACTGGTAATTCACATGGGAAGCCCCCACCATCTATGGATATGTTTGGGAAACAGGGTAGACTGGTTAGTCATATTTCAACAATGGGGTAAACCCCACGGCAAGTAAGCCAACTAAAGACAAACTAAAGTTTTCGTAAGCAACTTAAAACAAACACCCAACTGTGAACTCGCTCAACTTTGTTGTTGATTTGTTATTACATGCCTTGCAGGCCTCTAGGTGCATAACAATGGAACTTGCTGTCTGGGAAGCTGGAGTGGTCATGGGTCGAGATACATGGAAACGCAACACAAGACTTAGAGCCTTTATATGTGGTTTATAAACATTTAACGAATAGAATATGCTTCCGTTGTAAACTGTGAAATATTGTAACGTTGTAACACTATTATTAATAAATGAAAGTTTTATTTCGATATACTCATGAGTTCAATGTGATTGGTGGCTAAGATCCTGGTCAGTCACGCCTCCAAGCGGTGGTACTCCGCATGTGGATTTTGGGGGTGTGACACCTCCACCTTTCACGGTCTACCTGACGAAGATCCCCATTTACATATTACCGATTTCTTGGAAATATGTGACACTTTTCGAATCAATAGGGCCTCCAACGATGCCATCCGGCTCCGTATGTTCATATTCTCACTGAAAGACCGAGCCAAGGACTGGCTCAATACCCTCCCAAGTGGATCCGTCCACACTTGGGATGAACTTGCCCCAAAATTTCTATACAAATATTTTCCTCCCGCTAAAACGAATAAACTAATGATTGAAATTAATTCATATTCTTAAGAGGATGGGGAATCTTTGTATTAAACTTGGGAAAAGTTCAAATAGTTGTTAAGGAAATGCCCTCAAAATGGTTTAGAAGTGTGGCAACAAGTCTCCACATTATATAATGGACTTTTGCCACACACAAGACAAATTCTTGACTCAAACTCCGAGGACCTCCTTGGTTATCGTCATCCCACCGAAATTTATAATCAAATTGAAGAAATTGCTCAAAACAGTTTTCAGTGGCACACCCCTTGGGGCTCAAAATCCATAGAGCCCAAAGAGCCCATAATGTGGATGAAAATACTTCTTTACAATCCCAAATCGAAGCTCTATCTTCAAAAATAAAAAAAATCAGAATTAGAAAAGAATGCTTTAGTTATGGCTTGTGAAGGGTGCGGTGGGCCACACGAAAACTGGAGTTCTATGACAGATGAGGAAAATCAAACAGAAATGGTAAACTACCCAATAATCGCCCTCGTCCACCGGGTAGTCAAGGTAACACCTTCAACCCCGAATGGAGAAATCAATCCAACTTTGGTTAGAGGGATTCGAGGGGTAGTAACTAGCCAAATCAAAACCAACGATCCAACTTTCAACAACCCCAAAACAACTAACTAGACTTCCAACGACAACAATAAGGAGGAAGAGAAAGGCTTGAGGACCTTGTCACTAGCCTTTTCTCCAAATCTAATAAAAAGTACTCGAAAAAGTTCCTACAAACTGAAGCCGAAGATATTTGAAAGAATTCAATGAATGATGAATATTCAACGATACTTAGTTATTTTAGATTTATTTTGAAGGTCTAAATACCCATAAGATATTTGAAAGAATTCAATAAATGACGAATATTCAAGACTATAAATTACATATCTAGGTAAAGCAATTTAGTTAGTCGTGTGGTAGTATAGTATACGCCCCGCTGACGGTATGTGCATATAATGTATGTATGTGTGAGCGTTCGGGAGTAAAAGTGAAAGTGCACTAATTTTAGCGTTATTTTACTAATTTCGTGAAAATAATGTTAAAAGAGGAGGATGGTTAATCATGCATCATCTGCTGGCGTTGACAGCCGAATGACAAGGGAGTACATGCACTAATTGGCCTTTGTCTTAATCGCCGAGTGTTATGTGCCTTATATCCAAGGTTTGATGCAAAACTACCATCGAGCCGGGGGTCTCACAGGAAGCAACCTCTCTATTCCTATGGGGTATAGGTAAGGCTGTCTACATCTTACTCTCCTCAGACCCTATCTTAACTTTGGTATTAGTAGCATTTACTGAGTATGATGATGATGATAATGTGGTGCTATAGTAGTCCTACCATCTTTAGTGCTCAATCAAAGGCATGCAAAGGGTCGTCTACGAAAATCATAAAAAAAAAAAAAAAAAAATTGGCCTTGTGCGAGATACAAATTTTGGGCCTTATTCGTAAATTTTCATGTTTTATAAACTCATCAATTATTTAATCACTAAAATTTATGTGAAAGTAATTTAAATAGTTATTTTTAGCTAAGTTTTTGTTAAGTAAAGAGAAAGATGTACTTAGCAAAATTAGGCATTAATTGTCATATGTAACTAACAAAAAAAAATGAAAACTAAAATAGAGAATTTGGAGACGCTAGGATTAGAACCCGCGTCTCCTTGTTGTTTAAGCAAAACAGTAACCACCCAAACAAGAATTTGTTTATGTAATCTATCGATTCAGTACATATATATTCTAGCTTATACAACGTAAATTGTATACAAAATTAAAAAGAGTTGAGCCCCTGAAGGGTTTGGTCCCCGTACTGTCGCCCACCCGCACCCTCTCCAGGCCGGCCTTGGCATGCAAAGTCCATGGGTGATTACTTAGGCGTGTGATTACACTACTAAGTAACCTAATAGTAGATAAGCGTGTGTTATATTGTATTATTTTGCGACGGATTTCCTACCCCATATTATATTGTATTATTTTGCGACGGATTTCCTGCACCATATTTATCAGTGATGAAACACATTAGATTATCATGAACTCGAATGTAGACATGATTATATGAATTCATAATTTTCTACTTTCTTTGCCGTGTGGTTTTGCAGATTATGGTGTTCAAATTTTAGTTTCTAGTATTATAATATATTTTATAATTGGCAAGTGTAAATTATATATCGAAGATCTATGAATTTTTGGGAAAAAAAAAAACTTATGAATAATGTATACAAGAGTTTGTTAAATCATTTTTGCTAAGCTGTCTTTTTAGTGAACATAACGCTTGCACGTGTGACAATCTGTCGTTTAATTTACCGATTTGTAGCAGATTTTAATGAGGTAACATGCTTTGTCTTCTAATTGCATTATTGATTGCCAAATCCTTATAACTATAATATATTCCTCTCTCATGAATTATTACCATGTATATATGATGTAGTAGATTATTTTGTTTTATTTATATGCTCAGAATATCGTTGATATTAATTCATATAATAAGAAAATTAATAAAGATTTGTAAAATGGTCAACTTCTATGTTAGAGAACAATGAATCATTTTAAAAACGTATATAACATTTAATAAAAAATGCTTAGTTTATATTAATGATTAAACTAAAGAGTTAATTTAGATGGGTTACAAGTCCAAACTAAGAAGACTATTAGGTGTGAAGGAGCTTCATCCTTTGAGGATTGTCCTCTACGTTACCCGTCACGTTACCATCCAAGGAGGATGCATCTTCAACTTTCCAAGGATGGACCAAGGGTGTGGAGGATGGGTCTCCTCCGTTTTTATTTTTGTTTTTTTTTTAATTTTGCAAGTAAAATATGTAATATATATATATATATATATATATATATATATATATATATATATATATATATATATATATATATATATATATATAGGCCGATTATTGTACAAATTGCCTTAACGTATGCTGCGTACGCGATGCGGTATCAACATACGATTTTTTGAACATGCGATTTTGGTTTTTTTTAACATGCGAGTTTAATTTTTTTTAACATGCGAATTTAATTTTTTTATAACATGCGATATTTGTTTTTCCACAACATGCGATTTTTATTTTTGGTAACATAACGTGCGATTTTGTCATCGTGTACGTTAAGCCATATTGTACGATATACCTTTTCTATATATATATATATGTGTGTATATATATATATATATATATATATATATATATATATATATATGGGAAGGTTCATTTGAGAGAAATTTTAATTGAGAAGAAAAAGAACAAAGGGTAATTTTGTAAAACATTAAATAGTTTTTTCACTTATCTCATTTATTATTATTTTTGACTAATTAATTAGTCATAAAGACTATTATCCTTCACACTAACTTTTTTTGCCTACACATATCAAAAGTTATCCTACATATTTCGAAATTCATCCTACACATTGAAATTTATTATACACAACTCGTAATTTATCCTACACAACTCGTAATTTGTCCTAAAGAGGAAGACTACAAATTAATGACCTATGTAGATTTACCAATGTACCCTTATAGTAACATTAAATATTTCTATTAAATGAAGAAAAATAAAGCATTCTTATTGGTTGAAATTTCTTCTTTTTTCTTCTTACAAAAAATTTATTCTCATTAGAACTCTCCACTGTATATATATATATATATATATATATATATATATATATATATATATATATATATATATATATATATAGAGGATTAGGATCATGAGTGAACAACTTTTTGAGAGTGAACTGAGTGAACTAATCTTGGCCCTTGATCATTTTTCAGATTAAAAGGGTAAGATTGACATTAGCCAAGTACTTTTAATTAAAATCCCTTAATTTTCTCCTTTATTAACTCTCTCTCTCATTTTTAATTATTTCTCTATTATTTTAATTATAAGAGATTGAATGACTAATATTTTTTTAAAATAAACTGTTATATTCCTTTTAAAATTAAATATTAAACCTAATTAAATTATGATTTTTAACATGTGTATACAGGTCAGTATATACAAGACTTATACACTTGTGTATTATTACATCTTGTTTTCACGGGTTAGTATAAACCAGATTTATACACTTGTGTATTATTCAAGTACATATGTGTAAACGGGTCGGTATATACCAGACGTATACACCTGTGTATTATTCAAGTACATAGTGTATACATGTCGATATATATCAGACTTATACACTTGTGTATTACTAGATATTGTTTCCACTATACATCTTTTTATCAAACATTGATCTAATACATATATGTATAGAGAATGTAATTAAATATTTTTAATTGTGTTCTAGTTGGAACAATATTTGATAATGTTTGTATTTTTGTAAAATTATGAAATATTAAGTTGGGTAATATGTGAGAGAAAAAAAATATAGAGAATGTAATTAAATATTCTATTAATTGGAAAGAGAAATCAGGAGAGAGAAAAAATTAATTAATTAAATGAAGATAGAAATATACAATTATACCCTTTTGTCTATTAAAATAGTTGTAAGTTACAAAAGATAATTACAATCTTGCCATTAAAGAAAAAATCTAGATCTACAAAATCAATGGTCAGAATAAGTTTATTTTGTTCACACATAAATCATTGTTCACTCATGAACCCTACCCTCTCTCTCTCTCTCTCTATATATATATATGTATGTATAAAACCAAAATTAATTTAAACTCTAAGATTAATATTAATTCTTACATTACGTTAAAAAACAACCTAAATTAAAAAAAAACCTACTAGTCTTCATTTGGCATGTCGTCATTGGGTTCGTTTTGTGCGTTGTTCAAAATGTATTCCACCAAGTCCGCTTGAAGGTTTGGATGTGTGTACTCGTTACGTAAGGAGAGCCCATTTAAATCTTGTTGTTCTACACTTACCGGAACAGAATTCCCATTAGGCGCATTTCCGCCGCACTCACAAATCGCTCTACCTTCGCCTTCGATGATCATGTTATGCAGCAAGATACAAGTATACATACAATATCGCAACTTGTGTGGTGTAAAAGCACATGCTGGATGTTCAAGGATATGCCATTTTTTGTAGAACCCCAAAACACCGTTCAATGTTTTTTCTCGCTGCCTCTTGAAACTTGACAAATTTCTTTCTCTTATCTTCTGTCGGGTGCGGAATAGTTTTAACGATTGTAGAGTAGGTTGGGTATATTCCATCAACAAGATAATAATGCGCCTGTATTCCACCCCCGAAACCGTAAACTTGGGGTCTGGACCAGTTCTTGTTATGACATCATCAAAGATCTCTGATTGGTAGATGACGTTAAGGTCGTTAAGCGGACCAGGTACACCGAAAAAGCATGCCAAATCCACAGATCTTGTGACGCAACAGCCTCTAGTATTATAGTTGGATGTCCATGATCGTCTTGTGACGTGGTTTCTTCATCTTCCTTGATAATTATCTGTGCTGCCTGCATTACGGCGTTTGCAAAAAAAACAAATCGCCCTCACCCGAAGATGACGAATACCACGATGAAGAGGACATGGCTAAAACTTTATAAAATTTAAAGAAGTGTATAAAAGGTGAGAGAGATTGGGAAAATTTGGTTTGAAATGAGGGATAAATAGTATATATTTATAAAGAAAATAAATATGTTTTTAAGAAAGTAGCCATTAATAACGACTATATTTTCAAAATGGTGGCCCGGCTTTGTCGTCGAATGGGAGATGGAGACGACGGGGATGACTTGAGGGGGGACGGTGTGCTGGCACGGCGCCGCCACTCGACTTCCCAGGGACGTTCTCCACACCGATCAACCTAACTAGGAAAGAGAGAACCAATGGGTGATGATTCGTTGGTAAAGAAAAGCCTTTAAACACCTTGAAATAGAGAGGTTTTAGATTAAAATCTCACGGACCACTTGGAATAAAAAAATTTGCCATTCAAAAAAAAGAAAAAAAAGAAAACAAAACTAGGAAAGAGAGAAGCATACCATCTTCACATATACGATCACGATCGACCATCTTCTTCTTTGGGCGGGACGACTCGGCATCAAGTTCGTTATACACCGACACAAAATATTTTAGCGTCTCATTGTCGGAAGACGACTCGGTATCGCTATCGCTAGACATCAGAAACGTCGAATCCGTAGGGAATTCCATTTGAGTGAAATGGGTTTAAAATGGTTTAAAGATGTAGATTGGTGTGTGTAAAATGGTTTAAAATGGAGATATAAATAGATAAATGGTTTAAAGGGTTTTTTTTATTGAATATTACCGTTTAAAATAACGGTCAAAAATCAATCAACTGTCGAATTTTTCAAACATTTCAACGCGTGAAGGATTCAACGCGTTTAAAAAATCACGCGTGACCATAGTGGGGGCGGCGGTGTTCGTGGTGGTATAACGCGTTATGGGGTGGCCATCACGGACCACCCCGCCTGCTCTAATGTGTTGAATTTATCTGTTTATTATATTTTATTTTGTGTGTTTTGAATATTGACAGCCTTTCTATATATGTCTAACTAGAATTAAGCACCCCCGCGTTGCGGCGGGGCCTAAAACTATGCCAAATAACATCAATGCCACACCGCTGGTAGCGACCACCAACACTGAAGTTGCGGCGTGTTAATGCGGAAATATAAGAACGAAACATATAACATGAAAAAAAAAACTATGTCGATTTAGGACACACGCGTTGCGACGAACTTGTTACATGGAAAAAAAATAGATGGAAAAACGTTGAACCACACACGCACGTTGCGCCGTGTTAACTCGCAAAATAACGTAGAAAAGAATAACTAAGTCAATGTAGGATCCGCCCGTTGTAGCGAACTTGCCAAAGGGGGAAAGTAGACACATTGCGACATACCTGTCAAATGTGAAAAAATAGACTAAAAACGTTGAACCACACACGCACGTTGGGACGTATTAGCTCGCAAAATTTAGAACGAAACATAAAACGAAAAACTTGCGAAAGATAAAAAGTATGGGGACCAAAGTTGTAAATAAAAAAGTTTTGGGGTAAATTACAAATGATAAAAAGTTTTGAGTTAAAACTAAACAAATTAAAAGTGTTAAAATACAAAGATTAACACTTTTGGGTTGAAAATGAAAAATCACAATTTTTTTTTTGAAAAACCCCCCAAGCATGGGGTACAACACATAATGCAACAATTTGTTGCAAATTTATATTATGGAAACTAGAATTACGACCCGCCGCAATGCGGCGGGGATTCTTTAGTTATAACTAAGTCGATTTAGGACGCGCGCGTTATGTTGAACCTGTCAAACGGGAAAAAATATACGATGTAAAAACGTTCACCCACACACGCATGTTGCGTCGTGTTAACTCGCGTTAGAACGAAACGTAAAAACGTTAAACCAAAGACGCACGTTGCGATGTGTTAAGTCACAAAATTTTGAATCAACCATAAAGCGAAAAAATTTGAAAAATTCCCAAAGCCAAGGTTACAACAACGGAACAACCATATGAATAACCATTTTTTCTTTAAAAACCCCCCAAAAACCAAGATTACAACACATAAGTAAAAAAAAAATCAAAGTGGTTAAATCGCAAAAGATTGAAACTTTTGAATTCGGAGTGAAAAATCAAATTAATCAAATAGGTTAAATTACCAAAGATTAAACTTTAAACTTAAATTGTCAAAGATTAAAACTCTAAGGTTAAAAAGGAAACAAAGATTAAAACTTTAAACTTAAATTGTCAAGGATTAATACTTCAAGGTTAAAAAGAAAAATTCCATTTTTTTTTGAAAAACTCCCAAAGCTAAAGTTACAACAACCTTAAGCACAAGTTAGTTGCTTATTTATAGGTTAATAATATGTATCTGCATAACACTAACGAGCCACACTAAATTATGAAAGAGATCTATCACTACCACAAAATCTTGTTTGTTACGACGGAGCATTCCCGACAACAACATGTCATTGGTATAGGTTGCTTTTCTCAACTACGTGTCACCGGTAAAAGCCTTTGACAAAAAATGATTGTTAGTTTGTTATGATACTTCTACGGTTTGTATATATGGCTTGTATTAGAACCAATTAAGTTATGTAAGTTGACGTTTATAAATTTAGTTGTAACTAGGATTACGACCCGCCGTAATACGGCGGGAATTCTTTATTTATAACTAAGTCGATCTACGACCCACACGTTATGTTAAACCTGTCAAACGGGGTAAAAATAGACGATGTAAAAACGTTCACCCACACACGCACGTTGCGTCGTGTTAACTCGCAAAATTTAGAACGAAACGTAAAAACGTTAAGCCAAAGACACAGCTATGATGTGTTAAGTCACAAAATTTAGAACCAAGCATAGAGCGAAAAATTTGCGAAAAATGGAAACTATAAATGACCAAAGTTGAAAGTAAAAAAAGTTATGAGGATAGATTGCAAAAGATAAAAAATTTTGGGTTAAAAGTAAAAAAAAATAGTTTTGGGTTAAAAGTAATTTATGAAATACTTTTGGGTGAAAAGTAAAAAAAAAACATTTTTTTGAAACCCCCCAAAGCCAACGTTACGACAACAATATGCATAACAATTTTTTCTTTGAAAACCCCCAAAGCACACCCCGCGTTGCGGCGGGGCGTAAAACGGTGTCAAATAGTACTAATGTCACACAACCGTCATCGACAACCAACACTGACTTGACCTATAATATGCGTATTGCGACGAACCTGTCAAACATGGAAAAATAGAGGTAAAAACGTTGAACCACACATGCACGTTGCGTCGTATTAACTCGAAAAGTTTAGAACTATACGTAAAACGAAAATTTGCGAAAGATGAAAAGTATAAGCGACAAAAGTTGTGAAGTTAAATTGCAAATAATGAAAAGTTTTGGGTTAAAATTAAAAAAAACAAATTATGTAGGGTTAAAATTGGAAAAGGTACAAACCTTTGGGTTAAAACTAAAAAATCAGGTTTTTTTTTTTTTGAAAAACTCATAAAGCACAACTTACAAGTAATAATGCACAAAAAGTTTGCAAACTTATATAGGTTTTAATTTGCCGGTTTTTTTTATTCACATTGTAAATTTACATGTTTGTATTTAACTAGTTTTTGCCCCGCCCGCGTTGCGGGGCAATAAACCGAATATTTCTCTTTCATAACATGTATGTCTGTATAGAGGGCAAAATCGTAATTACATTTTGAGCTAGAGGCGAAATCATAATTTTAAACTGAGAGCAAAATCATAATTTTGAGCTGGGGGGGGGAATCATAATTTTATTTTGAACTGTGGGCAAAAACGTAATTTTGAGCTGAGGGCAGAATCGTAATTTTAAGGTAGAGGGAAAACCAAAATTTTATTTTGAACTGGGGGCAAAACCGTAATTTTAAACGAAGGGCAAAACCGTAAATTTAAACTGAGAACAAAATTAAAAATGAGTTTTTGAACCGAGGGCAAAAGCGTAATTTTGAGCTAGGGGCGAAATTATAATTTTATTTTGAACTGGGGGCAAAAACGTATTTTTAAACGAAGGACGAAAGCGTAATTTTAAACTGGGGAAAAAAATAAAATTAAAAAAATGTTGGTCCAATGGGGGAGTGCCAGGCAGCTGCCTGGCACTATTCCCCCATCTTGTACTGTGGGTGAAAACGTAATTTTGAGCTGATGGCAGAATCGTAATTTTAAGGTAGAGGGAAAACCAAATTTTTATTTTGAACTGGGGGCAAAACGGTAATTTTAAACGAAGGGCAAAACCGTAAATTTAAACTGAGAACAAAATTAAAAATGAGTTTTTGAACCGAGGGCAAAAGCGTAATTTTGAGCTAGGGGCGAAATTATAATTTTATTTTGAAGTGGGGGCAAAAACGTATTTTTAAACGAAGGACGAAAGCGTAATTTTAAACTGAGGGAAAAAATAAAATTAAAAAAAGGTTGGTCCAATGGGGGAGTGCCAGGCAGCTGCCTGGCACTATTCCCCCATGTTGTAATTGTATATGTAGATAATAATGGGAAAATGTGGTAAAAAATATAAATAAATAAATAAAGCTTTCAAGTTGTCCAACTCGATATGGATTGTCAAAGGTGTCACGCTATCTTGTAATCGAAGAATATGCAACTTTCCGTTTCCTGATCGCAATGAGTTACAAAAGAGGACCCCTCGATATTAACTTCTTTCTTCATTTATCACAACTATCCTCAAACCTTTTATTTGTAGAATGACATGCTTTATGCATGACTCTTTATACTAAATTGAAAATTGTGAACTTAATTTTCGTTAGATTTGATGTAGTGTTCCCCTCGACTTGATGTACTTTAGTTTAAATGTAAGATCGTGGGGTGTGGGGTGGGGGGGGGGGTGGCGGTTGCCAAGCAACGCTGGTTAGACCACACTGGGCTAGCGTTGGCTATGGCATTGCCCCGTTGGCGTGGGCGGGGGGGGAGGGGGGAGGTGACATGAATGACTTTGGTTGGCTGGTCCACTAGAACCGTCGGGGCTAGCCGTTGCCAAACGACTACTTTAATTTAAAAAAAAAACAAAATCCACATGTCTGGCCACGTCAGCCGAAGCCACGCCACACCACACCTCTTGTTTTTTAATATTATCTTGTGGATCCCACACTCGCCACGTGTCAAGCAATACAGCCAACTCAAGCCCCTCCACGCCCCATAGTTTAAATGCAACTATAAATTAGACAATGCAAAGCGGTCTTCGAGAATACTCGAAACATTTTAGGTTTGGGGCGCATAAAAAAGGGACCCTATAAAAATTTAGATTTCAATTTTCAATTTTCAAACATTAATAATTCAAGTTTCAATTTTCAATTATCAAACATCAATAACTAAATAAATAATATATATATTAAAAGTAAATATAAATACATCATGGTTAGATTTTATATAAAGAAATACATTAGATATTTGTCAATTCAAACAGGGTACATGAAAAACTAAATCAGATCTTAAAAGTAAATAAAATAAAAGGCACAAAACAAACAAGTTTAATGCATGGAAAATTAGAAATCAAAGAAAATTTGATCTTCTTCTTTAAATTCACTATTATATAAAAATTAAACAGTCGAAGTGAGACTCGAAGCTAAATTCTCTATTTTAAAATGTAAGCTACTAGCAAACTTATCTACTTTGGCAATGTTATCATTTTCTACACCAAAATAATTTAAATATAATTTATACATAAAATCTATTAAAAAAATTGGGCCTCCTGGGAGTACGGACCTTGGACCGTCGTCCACCTCGCCCATGCCCAAGACTAGGTCTGGCACAATGCGTTTGCTACTTATATATAGAAAAAAGAAAATTCAAGATTGGTGTCAAATCAGATTTAAAAAAGAAAATTCAAGATTGGAGTCAAATCAGATTTATATATAGTTTTATGAGACTTACTGTATTGCTAGTTGAATCGTCCGATTTTATTTATATAGTACTTTATTGTTCTACCAGTCTAGGGCTGGACTTAGTGTTTTAGAACAATTATTAGTACACATCCACTTAGGTGAAACGTCCAAACTCGAAGGTCTCTTATGTTAGATTTACTCTTTAGCATACATTTATTAAACTAAAAATTTTAAGAACATACGTAGTGGAAAATTCAAACATATAAAATTCCATAATCAAATACAATTCATAAACAATTGTCCTTAACCAAAACAAAACATAAATGTGATGTTACTTGTCAAGTGGGAGCCTTCCCAAGTGCCATTATCTAGAAATTCTCTGGCTAACCGACCTAACCAGATGTGTATACTAAAAGTTAGCTAGACTAAGTGAGTTCTAGTTTAATGAAACAACTATAAACTTTAGAAAACAGTGAGCATAACATAATCATAATCACATCACATAACTTTGCATAATATATCATTAAATAACACATTACTATATACTGTAACATGCAAACTATATTATATTTAGTTGTACAACCGTGGGCAAACGAGAAAGGCACTGACCATAACGTATCATTAGTCGTATCTACCGTATCCATATCATTAGCCATAGCTACCATGTCCAAAACATACAATTAGTAGTTAGCATAACCATAGTACCGTTAGCCATAACGTATGGCCAAAGTATACCACCATGACCATGCGTATCGTTGCATCTTTGACAATCATAGCATACTAGCATCCATTCTATTAGTGTAAACATGAACACTCTTTGTTGCCCTTCCCTATGTATAAGTATCTACACAATCCTCAAAGAGTAAAAGAGGGATCTAGAAACGTCCATGCGGAGAGTATTATGAACTTGTTATATTGATCCACTCTAAACACCCGGAAAATTATGTCAAATCTGGGCAAAGGTTCACATTTGACATGGTTAACTTTGTGCATTAAGAATGTTATCCTCTCTTGTGAATACTTTCTGACGTGCGAATACTTTACTATAGTAAACTATTATTCTCAAATCTACAATTCAGAAATCCATTATTCATAATTATAGTATTTACGAATACTATAACTATTGCGAATACTAAAGCTATCGCAGATACTATTATCATGCACATACTAGCAAATGAATACATTTTGAGAATACATTTTCTTCTTCACAAAAACCCTAAAACACTACTTTGGTGCTTGTTATAATGCAACCTTGTAACATGTAAAAACCTAGGAAAAATCCACATGGGTCCTGAACAAGAGAGATTCGAGGTTCATAAAGAATGTCGTATCTCTTATATCACTAACATGTCTTAGGCTTAATGCCAGTAGATTACAGGAGTATTCCATAATTATGCGTTCTTAGATGGGAGGAGTATCAAGATTGGTGACCTCATGGGAACTCTCCACTTTGGCATAGGGTTGTAAACGAACCGAACGAGAACGAACAAGGCCTTGTTTGTGTTCGTTCGTTAAGGAAATAAATTTGTTCACGAACGATTCATGAATACTTATCGAATGGGATTTTATGTTCGTGTTCATTCATTAAGGAAAGGAGTGTTCACGAACACAAAGAAAATTTGCAAAAGTGATGGAGGCTAGAGCTGAATGACAGATTGAAGCCCTAATCGTGGAATGGAGGTTGATGTGAAAATTGAGGAAGCTCTAAGGAAAGATGCATAAACATAATGGGAATAGGGTTTCCTATTTTAATTGTTAGGATAATAAAATAGATAAAGGTTAAAAGTATAAAAATAAAAGTTTAATAAAAGTACAAAAATCTTCCATGAACAACATAAACAAGCAAACACGAATGAATGTTCACGAACACGTTACCGAACGTTCACGAACACAATTGAACGAACGAGACCTCTGTTCATGTCCGTTCATATAACTAATTGAATGAAATTTCTTGTTCATGTTCTTACATTAATTAATTAAACTAACGAACATAAACGAACTTCTCGACTACCTGTTCACGAATTGTTCGCTGAACGTTCCGTTAATTTAAAGTTAGGATCTGAGTTTGATTGTTGTGATAGTTAAGATGGAAATAATGAATGAAGATAAAACAGAGATGAAATATGCAGCGAAATAATTAACTTTTCAATCACAACAATAAAAATATTGCTTTCATCAACATGCTTTTATAAATTTGCAATTACAAGTTTACGTATGCATGAAGAATACAACTCCCCCTCAACCTAATCATTCCTTGTTTGTTCGTACAAAAATGTCAAGGTGAAAATGATGAATAGAACAGTACAGGCACTGTTCTATTTATAGTACAAACGAAACATCTGAAGCATCTAAGCTGACGTCACCTAGACAACGATATCTAACAGCCTAACAAACTCCTAACATCTGCTAGAGCCTAAGCACTGTTACATTAGTAATACTAGTAAACTCTGTTGATCATCATCTGTTAAAGATCCTCTGTTAGAATTTATCATCTGTTGATCCACAGCAGACCTTAGCTTCATCAGACTTTAGTCTTCTCAATATAGGATGATCAGACCTTTGATTTAACAGACTTTGTCTTCATCAGCAGAGGTTCTCTTTGGCAGACCTTTGGCTTTAGCAGACTTAAGAGAAGCAGATGTTGAGTCTTTGCCTTTGGGAGGATCAGATCTTCAAAGCACTATTATTTGTAATCAGAGGTTGTAGAATATTTTGGCTTTCCAATCAGCTGTTCTTTTATGGGGTCCACTAGATCCAACAATCTCCCCTAGAATAGATGATGCCAAAACTCTTCTTTATTTATGATCTTTATTTCTCATCAGCTTTTCCCTAATTTGGCCTTTGAATTGTAATTCAAAGTTCATGGAAACCATATCTTCAGAATCCCTTTCTAGTTCAAGGTTCAATAGATCTTGGAGGTCACCTACATCCATACCAAATGCATCCTCCATTCTTATCCTTTGAACATCACCATCTGATCTGAGCAGTGTCAATTCGTGGGTGTCTGAGGATGACTTTCACTTTAGGATTTTTGAATTAGATGATTTTCTTAGGTGAAGAATTATTTTTGATGAGTTTGGTGATTGTGGTCTGCTCATAAGATTAGTAAGTGTTTCACACAGTTTGTCACTGGTAGGATCTGTGTGATAACAGTTGGTTTTTCAGTCCCTCTTTCCTGTAGTAGTCATACATCTTTTCATCAGCCTCAGACATGTGCTTCTGCCTTTTTGCTTGATTTAAGGCAGCTATGGACAAGCCAGATGCTGAGTACTGCTTTTTAAATGTAACGGTCTATTGAGGGACAATCACTGTTGGATATGTTGGGCTTCTTTGGAACTGTAGGATCCTTTTCTCTCAGCTGTTCCAGTTTCTCGTATGTTTCAACAATTCTGGACTCTGTCCATCTGGCAACAGACCTTGCATTAACATACTTTGCAGCAACTAGCTCTTCATTCATTCTCTTTAGCTTCAATGCCTTGTTTTGATCAACTTGTTTGCACTTCTTCTAGTCTGGTGGAGTTGGCTTAAGTGAAGGGTCATTGAGCATCTTTTGAATTCTTTCTATTTCTTCGTTGAGAGCATCTATTGACCAATCTTTGAATTGTGCTCTATTTGCTTTGTATGGTTTATCTTGCATGATGTGATCAAGGTAATCATGTCTCAGTTCCTTATCAAGCTTAGCATTTATTGGCTTCTTAGACATGGACTTGCTCAGATCCTTAGCATAATCTTCTATCTTACTTACCTTGCTAAGTTCTAGTGACAAGATTCCCTGAGCAGTCCTGTCATCCATCCCTTTGCACTTCTCCCTTCCAATAATCTCAGTCTGTCTTGCTTTCAACTTCAAATATCCATATAAGTTTTTAGGCTTGTGATAACCAAGGAGAGATGAGAAAGACAGTTGTGATGTATCCTCTGTTGAATAAAAAGATTCAATATCACCTTTGATTACATGAATCTCCAGAGGATACTGAGCAGCTAGTGCGGTGATTAGTGATGGTGGTTGAGTGGATGGAAGTGAAGTGGATGTTGGTGGAAATGATGAGAGTGGTGTGACTTGAATGGGGGCAGTTGATAAGGGGATTGGTGATTGAATCTCCTCATCATCTTCTTGCACCACAAAAGTTTTTCTTTTGCGTGTGAATTTGATTTTAAGTGAAGTTGGGCGTGTTGGAATTCTTGGTGGTGTGGGTAGTGGTTGCGTTGTTGTGGGAAAGATTATCATGGCAATGGTTTATGAAACATCTGCTGATACATCTGTTGTACCAGCATCTGTTGGTTGATTTGGTGGTGATGGATTCTTTTGAGGTGGTTTTTGTGGTGGTTTTTGTGGTGATGGTTTCTTTTGAGCTGCAGCAGAGGATACACTTCTTGTAGACCTAGCAGTGGTTTTAGAAGGGGTGGTGATTGGTTGTCTAACATTTTTTGTTAACTTTCTCCTTTTTGAAGTGCCAATGTCTTCCTTTTTCCTCTGCTTGGCCTGCTCTTGTTCAATTAGGCTAGAAGCTTTGGCTTTGAGTGTATCTTCTACTATCTTGTTCAGGGTCTCATCAATCCCTTTTTCACTTCCAGCATCTGATGCCTTAGCAGAGGTTTTGGTTGTAGGAACAGACTCTGACTTTTTTTGTTGCACCTTTGATGGTTTTGTTTGTGATGAAGGCTACAACTTTCTTAGTTTTTCTTTCTCCCCCTTTTTAGCATCATCTTCCACTTCTTCTTGAAGTACAGTTGAAGGGGCAGAGCCAGTAGTCTTTAAAAGATGTTCCCTGATAGCCTTGATATCAACTTGTGTAACTTTGTACCTGACCTCAACCATGTTTCTTATCAACTCCATGTGAGTGTTGTGATTAATATCAGCCAAATTACTTTGAGCTTGGATAATTGGTTGTACTGATTTCCACAGCTCATCGGCAATTTGCTGAGTTGAAGGTTGACTTTAAGAATTTTTCAACATTTGTTTCACCATGCTTTTCATTTTTGCCATTGAGGATTCCATAGATGTCATTCTTTCCTTCAATTCCTTGTATCTTAATTCATCACCTAACTTAATAGGATCATCTGAATTCCTACCAGAGGTAGTTTGATTTGGTTCCATAACAGGAGAAAACTACAAATTATCAGAACCAAATGCCCCTTTTTTCTTGGTATTAGGGACTTCCAACTGAAACAGAGGTTACAATTGTATCCTCAACATTTGTTACCTTCAAGGAAGTCTTATAGATGAAATCATTGTCCAACTGAAAAACTGTTGTTTCACCAGTTTTAGTGGCTGCTTCACTTGAACTACCACCAATAGTTACATGTAACTCAAGGGGTGTAGCCTCCTTAGCTGTTTGTGGGCTAGCAAGTTAATTTTTCTCAGACTCAGTCACTTGTGGAAGTTTGCTCTCTTTAATTGGTGATTGAGAGGAACTGATTTGTGTCTGAGTTGTATCAATTGCATTAAACAGAGGTATGAATGATAGTGGAATTGGAGTGGAGGGTTGTGGAGTTGAAAGAGAGACAACCCTGGGAGAGGGTCTTAGAAACAGACTTTTAATTGAAATTTCTACCTCTTGATTTGGTGTCCCTGTGCTTACAACTTGATCCTTTTGTGAGGATTCAAGAGGAGTTTGGATGGGTGGAGATCTTTCCAGCAGTTGTGAGGAAGTAACAACAGTGGTTTCTAGTGGCTTTTGTTTTGCCACAAGGTTATCCTATGGGATCGCATCTTCCAGAGGTACCTTTTTATTTTGCTTCTTTTTGGTGGACTTTTTGGATGTGGGGGGTTTCTTTTTGCATTTTTCTAGTTTGGGTTTCACAACACCGGTTGTGGTGTCATGATCACCAGGAGCAGTGGGCTCAACAATAGAGGTTTGAGCAACAGATGTGGACTCACTAAGATAGGCTCATTCCCCTTTGCTTGTGTTTCAGAAACTTTTTACTCTTTATCTTGCATTCTAGTAAAAGTTTCATTTGTAAGACTTTTCATTTGTAAAGCTTCACCTTGTTGAAAATAATTTGTAGACACTTTTTTTTAAGGTGATAGCTTAAAAGTCTGGATACATAAGAAAAGCATTATTTGATCCCTTTTTAACAACATTCACATTTGCCACAAAGTCCAAGAACAATGCTTGGGATGGATTACAATCTGATTTTGTCAAAATGGCATATCCCAAGTATTGGACTTTTTGTGGAATCTCATTGAATGAGGTGGTCTTGGCTGAGAGACATATAAGTAGGGTATGGAAAAAAATATTTCATTTCAGTAGGAAATTTAGGTTTAAAAATTGTAACTCCTTTCAATTGACCCTCACACCCTCTTTCTATGAACTCTGTGTGAAGGTGTTGTTTTATAAAAGAACTATTACCTGCCTGGTCATTCAAAGCAAATACTGTGGATATGGAAGATGGGGATATCTGAACAATGGTTTCTCCAATCTTTGACGTTATACAAAAGGGCTTTTTATTTTGAGATTGGATTTCAGCATTGGCCTAGAATTATTGGAGGGTATCCACGTACATTGGTGCATTGGCAGTTAGTACGGTTTTGTATTTTGATGACATCAAAACATCAATTATTGAGTGGAAAGCTTGATTTTGTCGGTTTTCTCAAAATAAAGAAGGTAGTTATGAAGAGTTTTTATTTGCGGAGCCATGATCAGAGATGAGAGGTGAGGAGTTTTGAAGAAGATGGTAGTGGAAACCGCTTTGTATGAATTTTGAATTCAAGTCGGCAGTGTAAGCTCTGTTTCGATGGAACAGGGGTATTTATAGAGGAAAAAGTGAAAGCTGACGTGGCAGCGTCTGTTTGAAAGATCTGATGGCTAACATCTCTCCAAGTGGTAACCTTTGTTTGTGATAATGGATGATAGTTGTTAGATAACCTCTGTTGAAAAGCAACATAGGTTTGGAAACAGTGGATATGAACAGTGGCTGATTTTAGTCTATCAGAGGATGGATATCAGAGGTTAGGACAAACAGTGGTATGCCTAACAGAGGTTATGAACAATGGTGAATGAGAACAGAGGATCCCTTTCAGCAGGGGATAGATTTTAGCCAAATAGAGGTTTTAGAAACAGTGGTTTGGAACAAAATTTAAGGATTTTTGAAAAAAATTTCAATCAAAGCTATTTTTAAGGATGGATTTTTTATTTTTTGAAAACATTTTTATGCTTTTTATTCATGGAAAATAAAATTTTGCATTTAATCCATCTTTTGCATACCAATCCTAGAGATCAAGCTTTCAAAGGTGGATGTGTGTAAAGTTTTTGTCAACACATCTGCCAACTGATCCTTAGTTGGAACATGATGTAGAAAAATAAAACCTTTTTCATGGCTATCCCTCACAAAGTGATGTCTGATGTCAATGTGCTTGGTTGTTGAATGAGAAACTGGATTTTGAATGATGTTTTCATCTGCTTGACTATCCAACATGAGTTGAGTCTTTAAAGCAGTCACACCAAAATCCAATAACTAGTTTTGAAGCAACAGGAGTTGGGTTGTACAGCTTGCAGCGGCAATATATTCAGCCTCTACTGTTGATGTTGAAACCGCTGCTTGCTTTTTGCTTTGCCAAGAAACCAAGCAATTGCCTAGAAACTGGCATCCTCCTGAAGTGGACTTCCTTGTAGTATAACAACCAGCAAAGTCACCGTCTGAATAACCTAAAAGCTTAATATTCACATTAGCAGGGTACCAGATACCAAGTGTGGGGGCACCTTTTATGTATCAGAATATCCTTTTCACAGCTATAAGGTTGGACTTTCTAGGTGCTGACTGGGATCTTGCACGGACACATGTTGTAAACATGATGTCTGGCCTTGATGTAGTTAGGTACACTAATAACCCGATTATGCTTCTGTAAAGTGTTTGATCAACCAAGTTATCTTTATCATCAACAGTGACCAGTTTTGTGGTGGCCATGGGTGTACTACATGGTTTACAATCATTCCTATCAAATTTTGTTAACAATTTTTGACATATTTACTTTGATGAATGAATGTACCATTTTTCAATTGCTTAACTTGGAGACCAAGAAAGCATTGAAGTTCACTCATGGCACTCATCTCAAACTCTGCTGTCATGAGTTCCCTAAACTCTTCACACATGGAATTACATGTGGATCCAAAAATGATGTCATCCACATAAATCTGGACAATCATCAAATCTTTTCCTTTCCATTTTAAAAACAATATTTTATCAATTTTACCTCTTGTGAAGCCTATGGATAAGAGAAAGGTGGATAGAGTTTCATACCAGGCCCTTGGTGCTTGTTTCAAGCTATATAAAGCTTTATTAAGCTTGTAGACATGATTTAGATAAAAGGTATCTTCAAAACCAGGGGGTTGGCATACGTATACCTCTTCCTGGATCTTACCATAAAGGAATGCATATTTGATATCTATCTGATACACCTTGATGTTGTGGTTGACAACAAAGGCTAAAAACAATCTGATGACTTCCAATCTTGCTACAGGAGCAAATGTTTCATCATAATCAATGCCCTCTTCTTGTCTAAAGCCTTGAACCACAAGCCTA
The DNA here is from genome assembly GCF_002127325.2 of Helianthus annuus. Taxonomy (NCBI): domain Eukaryota; kingdom Viridiplantae; phylum Streptophyta; class Magnoliopsida; order Asterales; family Asteraceae; genus Helianthus; species Helianthus annuus. The sequence continues at coordinate 87,258,088 of NC_035444.2, read as the reverse complement.
GCTTTGTTCTTGAACACAATGCCCCTTTAAATTTTTTTTGTTATTGAAGACCCATTTTGTTCCAATTGGACATACAACCTTAGGCATTGGTACAAGTTCCCATACTTGTTGTCTCTTGAACTGTTAGAGCTCTTCCTGCATGGCCTCTACCCAACTATTGTCTTTCAGTGCCTCTTGGTACTTGACAGGTTGTGTGAGTGATAGAAAACCAGCAAAAAGACATATGTTTTGGGATTGACTTCTTGTGAGTACCCCTTCATTGATGTTGCCAATAACTTGGTCTGGTGGATGATTTTTAAGGTAGATTAGATCTCCCTTGTATGGAATGATGGCATTTAGAGGTGAAGGATGCAGATGTTTGAAATGGAGATGGAGGTATGGGTGGAATATGTGTAAAAATGGGTTGACTTTTGTCCACAGAAGATGGACTTTTGTCAGCAGTGGATTGACTGGATGAGGCGGCAGAGGTTTGAGGATCAACAATTGTCGATGCAGCGGTAGCAGAGTTTTGACAGCTATTTTGAACATCTATTTCTCTGGTGGTGGAAGTGACTTTATATTGTGGGATCAGAATGTCAAATCCATAATCTTGATGGGAAGACTGTGGTGTACCTGCATTGTTAGTCTTGATAGACACATCTTCAAATGTAAATTTATCTAAATCAAACAATTCAGCAGGATTTGCTGGGATTTTTAAAGAAGAAAGTTCATTGAACTTTACATTCAAAGTCTCTTCTACACACCTAGTCCTTGTTTTAAACACTTTGTAGGCTTTGGTAGTAGTTGTGTATCCCAGAAAATAACCACAATCTACTTTGGCTGCAAATTTTGAAATTGAATCTTTTAAGTTTAAAATGAAACATGGGCAGCCAAAGATTTTGAAATAAGAGATCAGTGGTCTGATTTTGAACAGAGTTTCATAAGCAGTCTTTTGATGTCTGGGGTTGATTAAAACTCCGTTTTGCACATAGCAGGCAGTGTTTACAACCCCTGCGTAGAAAGGCAGTGGTAAACCTGAATCTGCAAGCATTGTTCTGGTAGTCTCAATTAAGGTCCTATTCTTTCTTTCAACCACCTCATTTTATTCTGGTGTTCTTGGGATGCTGTACTACCTTACAATCCCTTTTGACACATAGAAGTCATCCAACTCCTTATTTTTGAACTCTGTTCCACTGTCACTCTTGAAGGTTTTCACTGGCAGATCAAATTGCTTTTCAAGTTTTCTTACAAAGTCCTGCAAAATACCTGCAGTCTCATCTTTGGAATGCAAATATTAAGTCCATGTAAACCTTGAACGATCATCAATTATGACAAGAAAGTACCTTTTCTTTTTAAGACTCAAGATTTTAACAGGGTCAAACAAGTCCAGGTGTAACAATTGTAAACACTAACTAGTTTTGGACTCATCAATGGATTTGAATGAACTTTTATGTTGTCTACCTTTTAGACAGGAAACACAATGTTCATCACATGAGAATTGCTTTGGTAGAAGGCCTCTTACAAGTGTTGGATTTCCATGGTGATCGGTTAAAATTTTATTTATAAAAAACCCGGTTCAATAAATAATAGTCTATTAATTAAGCGAGTTAATTACAAAATGCAATGGAAAAATAAACAAGTGATAAACAATAAACGAAATCCGACAGGATCCGGTTACATGAAAATACGAGCACAGTGATAAGTATATTTAACTACCAAAGAGAAAGATATACCTCGGTTAATGACTAACCGGTTGAGACACCGAGGTTCAACGAATACGTGCTAGTGTTACGAACCAACGAGACATGGTGAAGGGGCGACGGCAGCCGGTGGCATCCGCGATGGCTGGTGGCGGCGACATTCGACGGCGGTTGGCAGGTGACAAGCGCCAAGGCAGTGGCGGCAGCTGGCAAGCGGCGAGCGCCAAGGCATCGGCGGCAGGCGGCTGATAGAGGCGGAGGACCGGCGACCGATGTGTGTGTGTTTTGAGAGATTTAATTTGTTCTTCATCCAACATTTGCAAGACCCAAAATTCCCATTTAAATAGAAGATGGAGGCTATGTATGTTTGCCAAGTGGCGGACATGCACAATGCATGTGCGGCAAGTGGCTATGACTCTTTGCATGTGCAACAAGTGTCGATGCAAGAGTGCATGCACGACAAGTGGCAGTAGCGTGGGTGCATGTGCGACATATGGCGCAGCAAAGGTGCATGCGCGGCAAGTGGCGAGGTGAGTGTAGTTGTCTAACCCGGTCCATGTACTCGCTTCTCAGTTAATACCCACACAGGATCATAAATATAAATACGATCCATTCTGTATGTCGTTCGTAATTACCAGTTAAACAGGTTAAGTGGATTTTAGTTCGTTGCCCACGGTGTAACTCTTATGGGTCAAGACCCAGTCAGCAGCGTTGACTTATTGAATCAGACATAAATATCCAACAACTCCCACTTGGACGGTCTGTGATAAGATCTCAACGCAGACAGCCAGTGGTGCTCTAGCTACACATAGCTGCCCCCACCAGGTCATGACACTTTAAAGTCATTAACCAAGATATCTTATCTTTAGCAACGGCTTGCTACTTGAAGACAATAGACTTATGGCAATCTTCGTCATCTATCCTTTTGTAAAAGACATCAATTGAACAATGAGACATGGATCACATTCAATCTCATATGGCGTTCAATCATTATCGTTCTCGTTCATTGAATCAAAGTGGTCCAATCAAACACATAGTAAGTTTGGGTAAGGCCTTACACTTCACCGGTTTGAATCAATGAGAGCGCCCCGATGTCTAACTGTTACATATAATGTAAGAGTATAGAATCCCATCTTGACTAAATATAACTCCCACTGAACTTCAGAACCACTCCCAACAATTGCCTTTATGACTGGCAGTTATGCGATAGCGTTTGACATTGATCAAAGAATTGCCTTTAGTAAAAGAAAGTTCTAGTATGTATCTCAGGTTAGAATATACTAAATGAGTATACCCAAATCAAATACATCTTATGACCAAGATCTATGAAGATGATTTGATGCGCGTTACATCTAACGCCATTCACAATGAGGTTTGTGAGTTTGGATGTCAACTCCTTGAGTCCAAAGTCAGAATAGTCTTAATTCAGAGTCGTTCCCATGAGCCTGACCGACTACAGATAATTTAGAATAAAAGATTCATGGATTAAACGTATCAAAATCGAACACAGCTGTAAGATTCAAACTTTTCATTTAACCAGTAAATCAAAGGTGAATTCAAAAGGTACAAATGTTTGAATGTTCGTACATCCAAATACTAAATCAAAATAAATAGCTAGCCAATCTAAGACTGATAGCATTCCCATGGTGGTCATGCTTATCCTGAGTCATCGGTTTAGTGAACGGGTCTGCTAGGTTTTGATCTGTGTCTATTTTGCTTATTAAGATGTCTCCTCATTCTAGTATTTCGCGTATATAGTGGAACTTTCTTAGAATGTGCTTGACCCTATGATGAGATCTGGGCTCCTTAGTTTGAGCAATAGTTCCTGTGTTATCACAAAACACCTCGATTGGTTTCTGAATACTTGAAACCACATCGAGGTCGTTGATGAACTACTTCATCCAAGCAGATTCCTTTTGCATCATCTGATGCAGCTACACATTCAGATTTGGTGGTTGAATCCGCCACTACACTCTGTTTGGAGCGTTTCAACAGACAGCTCATCCATTGAGAGTGAATACGAATCCTGATTATGAGCGAACATCATCTCGGTCACTTTGGAAGCTAGCATCAGTGTAACACCTTACAGTGAGTTCTTCTTCCACTCCTCCAAACACCAAGAACATATCTTTGTTTCTTCTCAGGTACCTCAGAATGTTCTTTACTTCAATTCAATGGGCAATGCCAGGACTTTGCTAAAAAACGACTGGTCATGCTTAAAGCATACGAGACATTAAGTCTAGTACATAGCATAGCATACATGATTGAACCCATCGCTGAAGCATATGGAATTGCTTCCATTTGCATAATTTCAATGTCCGTTGAAGGAGATTGCGATTTGTTCAACACGGTTCCTTTAGTCATAGGAACATCTCCTTTCTTGGAGTTTTCCATCTTGAAACGTGTCATCGTTTTTGTCTATGTACGTTCTTTGACTTAGCCCTAGAACCCGCTTAGATCTATCCCTATAGATCTTCATTCCTAGAATGTAAGCAGCTTTTCCAAGATCTTTCACTGCGAAGCAAGATCCCAAATAGTGTTTAACTTCGTTAAGCATAGGGATGTTATTTCCAATGATTAGTATATCATCCACATACAGGATGAGGAATGACATGGTGCTCCCACTAACCTTTCTATAAACACAAGGCTCATCTTTATTCTTGACAAAACCAAACTCTTTGATCTTCTAGTCAAAACGAAGATTCCAGCTACGAGATGCTTGCTTGAGTCCATAAATGGACTTATTTAGTTTGCACACCTTAGTGGATATTTAGGATCGATGAAACCTTCAGGCCGAACTATATAGACGTCTTCAGAGAGATTTTCATTAAGAAATGCGATTTTAACATCCATTTGCCATATTTCGTAATCATAGTACGCAACTATGGCAAGCAATATTCTGATTGATTTAATCATAACAACGGGCGAGAAGGTCTCATCATAGTTAATACTTTGAGTTTGAGTGAAACCCTTCACAACTAGCCGTGTTTTATAGGTGTGTACATTTCCATGCATATTGGTTTTTTCTCTTGAAAATCTATCTGCTCCCTACTGCCCAAGATTCGGGGGGTAGCTCAACCAAGTCCCATACTTGATTGTCACGCATAGATTGCATCTCGACGTTCATGGCTTCTTGCCATTTCTCAGATTCCGGATCTAGGATTGCAGATTTGTAGTTAGTAGGTTCGTCATTAGACTCAGCTACTAATTAGACTTTGGGACCTTTTAGATGCCATAGATGTCTATCAGATTCTTTGCGAATTCTACTACTTCTGCGAACGCTTGTGTTTATGTCTGACTCATTGGCAACAACTACTTGTTGATCAGACGGTCCGACTACATTAGTGGTTGTTTGTGGTTCTTGAATTTCTTCAAGATCAACCACATTATTTCCAGTTCCTCGATTAAGAAGTTCTTCCTCGAGAAAGTGTCTCTTCCGTTTGATGGAAATCACATTTGCATCTGGATGGTAGAAATAGTATCCGCTTCTTTTATAGTATCCGACGAAAACAACCTTTTCGCCTCGAGGATTGAGCTTATCATCAGAATCACTTGTGATATATGCATCACATCCCCATACTTTAAGGTATTCCAAATCGGGTTTTCACTCATGCCATATCTCATATGGCGGTTTTTGTTTATCTTTTCAGTCGGAGCCAAAATGATAATGCATGTAGCGGTTATAAGAGCATGAACCCAAAAGGAGTGAGGCAAGTTAGTTCTACACATCATCAATCAAACCATATTAAGTAGAGTTTGATTTCTCCTTTCACTTATGCCATTAAGTTGGGGTGTGCCAGGTGGAGTGGGTTCTAAAATTATTCCACACTCTTTCAGATGATTGAGAGATCCAAGCTGAGGTATTCGCCACCTCAATCTAATTAAAGTACTTTTATCCTTCTATCAAGCTGGTTTTCTAGTCATGTTTTCTAGTCATGGTTCTGAAAGGGCCATATACATCAATGTGAATGAGTACCAGAAGACCATTGGCCCGTTCGCCAACATCGGTAAAGGGGTGCCTTGTGAGTTTGCCCGCTAAGCAAGATTCGCAATCATCAAAGGAGTCCTATCCGGTGGATTCAAGAATCCCCTCGGATTGGAGCCATTTTTTGCATGCCTTACTTATGTGGCCAAGTCTGCAATGCCATAAATATGTTTCATTTATACCAGCTTTGCTACGTTTAGAAAGATGATATATGTTATTACTTGTTTGAACATCAATATCATAAATACCATCTCGTGGTTTAGCCTCAAAATAAAAGACATCATTCAAGTAGGCTAAAATTGAAAAACAATTAAAACGTACTTGAATTCTTGTTCAAACAGTGAAGAAACTGAAATAATGTTTCTAGTTAAACCAGGTGCATACAAACAGTTATTTAAGTAACTACAATGCCAGAGGGACATGAAAAACAAAAATGTTCCATTTGCCAGAACTGGAACTTTGTTTCCATCACCAACTATGAGTTCCATGTGGCCTTGTTTCAGTTTCTTCCACTTTTCAGGCTCCTGTAAGACATTAACGATGTGGTAACCACATCCGGTATCAAATACCCATGTGTTGCTAGAAACAGTGAAAAGTTCGATAACATAAATGAGAATATCAGAAGAAGTGCCAATGTTATTGGCCTTGTTCGTCTTCAGCTTGGCTAGATACTGCGGGCAGTTTCCCTTCCAGTGCCCCATTTGGTTGCATTCAAAGCACTGACGCTCCTCAGGAGGGTGTGGTTTTGCAACATGCTTGTTGTTGGTGGCATTTCTAGCAGCAACAACAACTTTTCTCTTGCCTTTGCTCTTATGATTCCTTTTCTTGTTATTGGGCTTCTTAACACCACCAGACTAGACCATTTGAACTTGGTTGGTTTTGTGGAATAACCAAGTTTGTTCATCTGGTCAATGTATCCTTTCATCATAAGCACATGAGTACTGATACATGATCCTTCCAGCATTTTACGGCTTATGAGCTGTTTCATGGTGTCATATCGCTCCCGTCGAGCTTGTTTCTGGAACATGCCTTTTAGATGCTGGATCATGTCATAAGCATCATTATCTTCCATGTTCTTCTGAAGTTCAGTAGACATGGTGGCTTTCATAAGGTAGGCTACTTCAACGGCATCCTCGTTATGTTTTTCCAGTGCCTTGTGAGCAACAACAATGTTACTTTCAGGCTCGGTAGGGACTGGGCTATCTAAGATATATAGCTTTTTCTCCATATTGAGAACTATTCTTAGATTGCGGTGCCATTCGAGAAAGTTGGTGTTATTCAATTTTTCTTTTTCAAGTATAAACTTGAGAATGAAGGAGTTGTTTTCATAAGACATCTGTTATATAAGTAAGGTGATTTTAATTAGTATTTTTGATGTATATCTCCTTATTTCGTGAGGTGAGACGATAAGGAAAGGGAATCCGGTTAGAAGCTCTTTCTAAAGGCATCTGTAGCATGCAACATCGGCAAAAGGTTCAAGCGGACTGAAAATGATTGTTAATTGTGAGAAAAGCACAACTCCCGGGGTTTATGAGGCTGCGAGGGCAATCTTTTGCCCTTGCATTGATACGTTTAGCCTATCTATGCCACTTTTGTTCTCGAGATAGCTGGGGCACGTAACACGAGAAGAAAAGTAATAGTCGTCCTAAAACGATCACATGTGGAAGGGTCGGATGTGTCGACGAAGCCCTTGCACCTTGGAAGGATAAACTAGACACCAAGTGTCGTGCTGTGGTTCCAACACTGATGGTTCGCATTATGCCCCAAGTGTTACTAGTAGTAGGATGGCATAGACCATTGATTTTATTTTTACCAAAAAGGGTCGTTATAGTCAGTTTTAATTTAGATATTAAATTTGCGACATAACCAAAAAGGACCCCCCCTTTCACCTCTCGGGACAATTAGTTTTAAATAACCTATAAAACTAAGTTTGTCGCGACCTGGAATAACCAATTTTAAGTTAATAGAAATCTATTAGGTTAATAGTTTTGGAAAATTAAAACTAGTTTAATTTGTAAAACTTAATTGGTTATTGTCCGTTTTAAAAACAGCCTTTGTTTTATATAAAAATTTTAACAAGTTGTAAAAGCAATTTAGAACTTGTTTTAATGTGATTGTTTTACTATTTTAAAACTTCTTTTAAAATCATGTTGGTATTTAGGTTAGTTATGTTATAACAACTTATAAGATAAAAGAAAACACAGTAGCAAGACAAATATGTAAATCTATATGGCCAAAAAATGTTCGATCTTGCTAGAGCCTAATAGCAAGATCAAACGGGTCACGGGTCACAACACACAGACAACCACAAGGATGGACTTAAGTGCCTCCAGTCGTCTCGAGCAACTCCCACTGACTTCATGACTCCTGTTTAGCGTCCTCGGTTTTGTCTTCGGGTCTTCGTTTATTACAATATTTACAAAAATATAATAAAGGAAAAAACCCTATCTATTACAACTTTGAACCATCTAGGTGGCCAAAAACCATAATAACAAAATTGAATAAAATAGACAACAACAAAACAAGGTCGGCCCGGATTTACATATTGCACAACAATCACAAAATAAACCGGGCAATGTTTTGGTTAAGCAAAACAAATAAAATATTGACCAAAATTAAAGTGCCCTTTAAAAAATTACTTAGATCGGAATCTTTAAATAAATAAAGTTTGTATTCTAATTCCGTTTAAAAGGACCAGTACCGACTCGTATGTTGTAACCAAGGCTCTGATACCACTGTTGGGTTTCCATGGTGATTGGTTAAAACTTTATTTATCAAAAACCCGGTTCACTAAATAATAGTCAATTAATTAAGCGAGTTAATTAACAAACCGCAGCGAAAAAATTAACAAGTGATCAACAAAAAACGAAACCCGACAGGATCCGATTACATGCAAATACGAGCACAGTGATAAGTAAATTTAACTACCGATGGGAAAGATATACCTCGGTTAATGACTAACCGGTTGAGACACCGAGGTTCAACAAACACGTGCTAGTGTTACGAACTAACAAGACATGGCGAAGGGGCGACGGCAGCCGGCGGCGGCTGGCGGCGGCGAGCGGTAAGGTGGTGACAGCATTCGATGACGGCTGGCAGGCGACGAGCGCCAAGGCAGCGGCAGCTGGCAGGCGGCAAGTGCCAAGGCAGTGGCAGCAGTCGGCTCATGGAGCTGGAGGACCGACGACCAATATGTGTGTGTTTTGAGCGCTTTATTTTGTTCTTCATCCAACATTTGCAAGACCCAAAATTCTCATTTAAATAGAAGATGGAGGCTATGCATGTTTGCAAAGTGGCGGACATGCACAATGCATGTGCGACAAGTGGCCAGGACTCTTTGCATGCGTGAAAAGTGGCGATGCAAGAGTGCATGCGCGACAAGTGGCGGTAGCTTGATCCCGATGTGCAAAGTGTGATGCGAGATATTATTTTTTCAACAGAATATACTTTGAACCGTTTATCTGGTAATAAAGAGGAGCTATCCTTATACAAGGATCATGTTCAAACTTATATGAAGAAGGTTCAAGATATGCAGATTGTTGCTCCTCCCGCTAGTACTAGGGATAGATTTGCCGAGATATCCGGTCAGTATAAAAACGACAAGAATCCAATAAGTGTCCCTGTCGGGTATAAATCCAAAGGTTCTAGTTCTCGAAAGCACCTGAAATCTAAACAGGAGATAACAATCGAGAAAAAGAAATCAAAGTCAAAACCCGGGGCCAAAGAAAGACAGTGTCAGAACTGCAAAGGCTATGGACACTACGCATCGACATGCAAACAGGCCGTAATTAAAAGAAGATCAACAAGGTCCTCAAGAGCCAGTGAAGAGTAGTTTGCCGTTTTATATTTTTCATTCTTACAGAACACACACACATGGTCTTCGAGAGCCAGTGAAGAGTAGTTTGGCGTTTTGTATTTTTCATTCTTACAGAACACACACAGATTTCAGTTTGGCGTTTTACATATTCTTTATACATCATTTTTTTCCATCTTTTTTTTGACCTATTTGTTCGTAACATGCTACCTCGAAGTTACATAACAAACAATATAAGATCGGACAAGCAAATCAAACGCCAAAAAAAAGCAACGCCACTAAATAAAACTACCATAAACCTCTAATTTTGGTCATGCTAAACTCAATAATGTTTTGCTAAATGAGATGGACAACATGGTTAATCCTCAGTCAAGAATGATGTCTAACAATGTTGTCCATCCCGTTTAGTTAAACTTTATTGAGAACAAAACTGAATCTCCACGAAAATGACATTTTTGAAATTTTGTGGTTTTTGTATGTTTTGGCGTTTATATTGAGGATTTTGCCCGTAGGATCGTTGTACGACCTGACTGAGTCGATCAGAAGAGTTGTTTATCCGAATCAGAGGCGGAATCAATGAAACGGACGCTCGATGTAATTATAAATGTCTCTTGTATTAATCTGATAGAATTACAGCACCTGGAGACAATTCGGCAGCACCTCGTTACCGAATACAAGACCTGATTCCGCTCTAAATGAAACGGACATGCTCCCTATTTATAGTGGTGTGATTTCGCTTGAAACGACCAAGTCACGTTCAAGCGGAATTAACAATGTTGATTTCGCTTGAACATGCACTTGACAGTTTCAAGCGGAATTACCAACAAAACCACTAAATTCAGTTTCTAGCACCCCGAGCACTGATTGTTCTATCCTATTACATTACATGACTCGATACAAGACGAAGTCAATAGACATACTGCACCAACAGACTCCCCCTTGGATGTTGACGAAGTCTTCAGTGTCGAGTCTTTATCATGACACATCTTCAGTCTTGACCAGTCTTCAAATTATGTCTCTTGTCTAAAACTGTAAACATCTATCAATCTTTCTTCAAGTCTTCAGGCTCCCCCTTTCATCAAGCTTCCGTGCTTTAGGGATCGACACCTTGCTTTCCGGTTTACAAGCTCCCCCTTGCTTTGAGCTCGTCTTCAGACTCCCCCTTAGACTCTGCTTTCGGGATCGTAGTCTGGAACAATATCTGCAACACTCATACGTTTATAAGTAACAGCATTTCAAACTTTCAAATATCTAGAAATGTTAACCTGGCTCACTCATTTTTTCTAAACTAACACTTCTCATGAATTTGGCAATTTCATCGAATCGAATCGGAAACTAACTCTATAACAATATAAGCATCCAAATCCCCCACAATTAATCATCCAAGTCCAAACTAATGACCTTGGAGATATCACAAACTGTTTTTGATTTTTTGTTAAAAAAAATCAAGTTTCAAATTAAAGAACTTGTTTTATTTTCAGAAACACAATCAGCTTACTTAGATTTTGACACTCAGCATCTTAGACATTCGTTGTCGAAAATAAAACAGAATCAAAAATCTTTTTGTATTTTCTGAAATATAAAGCAGTAAAGAAATATATACAAACATATTTACAGACAATATTTTTGTTTGAGTATGCGTCAGAGGATCATATCAGGTTTTGACAAGTCACAAGTACCGTTGAGCTTAGTTACACATTAAAAATTAAACAATTCAATTAGATTGTCGATATACTGATCCACTTAAATTTTCACACAAACTTTAACTGATTCAGGATACGAATTAGGTGTTTTAAGAACTTAAACTCATTCATGATTCCCACCTCTTGAATATACTCCCGTATCCAGATCCCAATATTCAGTCTTACAGGTGAGTATACCTAGATGATATCTGTAAAGGGTTAAATGCGAAACCGTGAGAGCTCAGGCCAGAACTTCCATTCAGCAGAGAGATGACGATTCGACTTTAGGTATGTTCCCTTTAGAGAATCTTTTCTTCAACAGCACATGATTAGCATTTTTCAATGTTTCATCATTTTTTATGCTGAGGGCGATGCTATATTTCAAGCAAGCAGAAAGTATTATACGTGGACTAGGCCATTGCTTCCGTAAAATCAGAAGTCCCAGGATAATACCCCAGATATCACTAAGCATAAAGACCTAGTATCTCAGAAAGAGGGGTCCTTCAAACGAGATTTCAGGGGCTACCTATATATCCAAGTAGTGTTCCCCACGAAATAAGCAAGTTTGAATTTAGGTTTATATCCCGAAAAAGTCTACTAAATGTATAAAAACCTATCGGCATATCATCAGTGAGACTGTTTAATGTTATTTAATCATTACATTTCTTTAGCATATTGTAACTGTCTACTGATGTACTATCATTTCCTCTTTTTACACAAAACTCAAATTTTTAATTTTATCATGTTTTTGGCTTTTTCAAATTTTCTAATGTTTTTGGATTTTCTGACAATAATACTCCCCCTAAAATGCAAAATCATATAAAGAAAATTTGACAACCAATATTGATAGCTTTGTCTCGCCATCCATTTTCTGCTTAATGTGTACCGAATTGCATGAAAAGCAGTAAATACTCCCATGATTTACAACAGATTGATCTTTTACAGTTTGAAAACCGTTTTTCAATCTTGTGAAATTAATCATGTTTGTTCCACCGTGAGGGTTTCGGCATATTCAATCAACATATATATTTTTGAAATTTTCTATTTTTGACAAAAAAAAATAAAAACAAACATATTTTTGGTTTTTAATTTTTCAATTTTTTAGGGTTTTTGAAATATGGTTTTTTTATATACAGAAAACAAACAAACTCCCTGTTTAACCAACACAGGGTCCAACAGCCTCTTCTTCCCGTTGTGCCAGGCTGCTCCGTTTTCCATTTTCACAATCTTCAGTTTTCTTGAGCACCTACACATTTAACGAATTCAGTTACTTGAACAAAGTAACCCAAGCCTGTTTAGACTCAGGTAATTGAACATGAATATTTCTAGGTAAAACTGGATAGTTTCTTTCATTTTTCTCAAAAACATTATCAATTTTGACGTCAACTTTTTCTTCGCTTACCAAAGTCACTTGTTTCTTAACACTCCATGTTTGACCTTTTGGAGTACCTCGTTTGTAAAAATGTGATTCTATTTGAACATTTTGATTCTGAACAACATTTGGTTTCCAAAACTGTTGGGGTTTTGTCATATCAACTGATGTTTGCCAACTTTGCGTTGTTCTTAATCTGGGTGTGTGAGAATTCCAGGTCTGTCTTGAATCGAACCTGTTCGGGTTTGATTTCCAATTTTGATTCAAAGCAAACTTTTTTGTGTTGTACCTCCAAGTTTGTTTGGAATCAAATCTGGTTGACCTTTGTTTCACATTCTCAGATTTCTGTTTTTGAACATCACCAGACTTCTTTCTCGTCTCAACATCAACAGGTTTTAGATTTGGACACTTGCGAGCAAGATGTCCAATTTGATCACATTTGAAACATGTTCTCTTGGACACATCTTTGACCTGATGTTGTTGCTTTTTCTGAACATGAAACTCATCATTAGACTGTCGTCCAAATTTGAGTTCTTTCTCTTCTGCTAAACTTTTTCCTTGAACAAAACTCATTTTTGCCTGAGAATTTGGCACTTCATTTTTCTTCCAATTTTGTTTCTTTTTATAACCCAACCCAGCCTTCATCTTTTTCTTCTTGAAACCAGGTTTGTTATAAAAAGTTTTGTGACCTTTACCAACAAAGTTTGAAATCTCAGACTTTTCAATTTCAACCATCTTGAAAACTTTATCAACCTTTTCTGAAATCACATTCTGAATCGGGAATACAACATCTAAGAATAATTTATCCGATCCAATCATGGTATAAACCAATCCTTTTGAATCATCGTTCAAATTTTTCTCGGATTTTGTGTTTTTCAGATATCCATCATGAAAATTTCCTTCATTTTCATCTTGTGATTCAGAATTACCTGTATCAACCGACTCTTCTTTCAACACACTTTCAACGACCTTACCTACCACCTCTGAATCACTAGAATCATCAGATTTGGAATAGGTTATGTCAATGTTGTCTGGCAATTGATCTACCATGTTGAAAGCTTTTTTGACCTTTTCATCATCATAAAACACAAACTTTTCCGGTAGTGGAACTTGATGAAACTCTGAGCCAATACCTTTCTTGTTTTGCTCAGAATCTTTTCCATCCGGTTTTATGTTGAAAATACGTTCAAGCACATATGATGACGCGTGATAATTTTTTAATTTGTTGTTATCCTGTTCTAAATCAGCAATCTGTCGTTTTAGCTTAGCAACATCTTCAATATATGAATTTACAACACCTTGTTTAATTTCATACATTCGTTTTAGTTCCTTTAATGTTTCAGAACAGTAATTCAATCTTGATTGAACAAATTTCATTTCACCCTTCACCTTTTCATATGACTCTTTTGTAAAGTGATATGCCAATTTCATTTAGTCATATTCTTTCTTCATTTCTTAACAAACATTTTCTTTTTTATCACATTCTTAAGTCTTTTTCAAAACATTTTCTTTCAAAATCTCATTTTCTTTTTCTAATTTTTTATATTTTTTGAAATTTTTTCATGATTTTCTTTTAAAACTTTTTCATTTTCTAGCATTTCTTTGCATTTTTATTTGAAAATGTTTTTGATTTTTGTGAATTCAAGATCTCTTGTTCTGAACTTCTCATCTTTTTCAGTACAAGCTCTGAATGTTTCCATGCATTTCTTGCACTGTTCAATCGGTTTTAAGATTTCAGAATCAGAATTTACCTCAGTGATTTGCACTTCGGTGTTTTCAGCTGCCTCTGTCTGCTTCAGCTCTTCCTTCTTCTCATCACCAGCACCTTCATCACTAGCAGACTTCAAATTCTCAATCTTTACCTCAGTCAAACTTTCAGTTTTCTTCACATCTTCTACAACCTGCTGTTCTTCAGTAACAGCTTTCTCAACTTCTTCATTCACCTCAATTTTTTCTTCAATCTTTTCTATCTCAACAACTTTCAAATCTTCAACTTTCACAACTTTGATTTCCTTCACAACCTCAACTTCAACAGCTTCAGCTTTTACTTCTTCAGCAGCTTTCTTCAAGTTGATCAACATTTCTTCAGCACTCTTCTTCATTCTCTCTTCATCTCTCTTTCTCAAACACGATGTCATGGCATATTTGATTTCCTTTTCATGCCTTTTTTGTGACAACCCTCAAAATTCCATGTATTCCGTACAATTTATTATTGATAATTAAAGTGCTTGACGAGTGTGTGGAATTACTTAACTGTTCTCTGATTACTGTGTTATACTTACATGTACTTGTTAGCATACTAATAATGTACAGAAAAGTCATTAAATAGTCTGTTATGCTTTCCTGAGTGTTGAAAATTAAAAACGTTACAAAAATATATATGTATGACACTTTACGGATTAATTAAGCACTTTAACGGAACAGTATCAAACCGAACAACCAGACATTACCCGGAACACTAAAATATTACCAGAGAGATTGTTTTTATTTTTCTGAATAAGTTATGGTCCCCGAATATCATAACACACACTACATAAATATCTAGTAACTAATACCCTAACCAATACACTTAGATTTCAACTATGATTAAACTAACTAGTTACAACCAACATCTAGACCCCCCCCCCACCTATGACCGTCCAACATGGTGGCCCCACCATAGATTTTAATTGATTATTATATTGGATCATGTTCCCCCATCTATGACACTTTACACAATGGATGAACACATGAAATGGTTATAAGAGTAGTCTTGTGAGCATAAGCCTCATTTCACCATCCACACATTCAACACCACTTCTCTCCCTTCTCCTTCGTCCTTTGTTTCGGCAGCCAACAACCACCAACATACCACCACCCTCACATCATCTTTCAAGCAATCTACACTCACCCAAAGGTGCAAGAGGTCCTACAACGAAGCTCGGTGCGTTCGGAAGTGGAAGGACCTTCTCCATTCGCTATTAACCACCACATTTCTTTACTCGAACTTCCCTAGTCTTGAACTAGTGGTAAGAACTTAGATCCGTTCATTTTTCATGTCATTAGAATGGTTAATAGTTGTTTGATAATGAAAATCCATGAACACTAAAGAACCATGAACAAAATCTTGCATATAAACTATCTTGTAATGTAATATTGATGAAACATAATGAAGTGATGATAAACTGAAGTTGTCTTGATTTTGTTACTGATTACTTGCTGATCTACTTGTAATATTGATGTTTGATGTTGTTGTGATCACTAAACATGTTAACGGAATCAATCGAACACAAGTTAAAAAGATAAAAGCTGAAACAGTTGGCTGTTTGGTTTTTACAGCCAACTTCAGTTGGCTGTAACCAGACCGTAACTTAACGAAAAACTGACTTTCGGAAGTCTAGAGTTATGTATTATGAAATATGGTTCTAATGGCACTGGAATCGTAATTTTTGGACTTCGTTTACTATTTTTAAAGTGTCATTTTGTAACAGCAGCTAGAGCTGCATTTTTACTGCGGAAAACATGCATTCTGTTTTCTGTCATAACTTGAGTTCTGTGTAGAGTTAGATCATGAAATTCGTACTGTAGATGGACACTGATGTCGTAATAATTGTCCCACTGGAATTTCATCAATCCGACTTACAATGAATTTTTAATGAATTATTCCGTGGACTGCAGTCAGAAAAAGATAAATCTGAGTGCAGTCCGGAAAATGATTTTTAAGAAAATATTGGTAATGAATCGGATCCCGAGATTTTTACACAATAATATTTGGATTGTTTAGCACCTTCTGTAAAAAGTTGGGAATTTTTGAAATAAGATGACTTAGGGCACAACTTACTTTCGTTAGTAGTCGATATCATACCGTCTAGTAGTTCACATGGGGAAGCCCCCACTAATCATGGATATGGTTTGGGTAATAAAGAATGAACTGGTTAAATTTTCTTTCAACTACGGGGTAACCCCCATGGAAATTACGCCAACGAAAGACAAACCACGTTTTCAGAAACAACTTAAAACTAAACAACCAAACATGAACTCACTCAACTTTGTTGTTGACTCATTCTTACATGCCTTACAGGTCGCTAAATGCTTGGAGCTTGCACGAGGAAGGAGTCATTGTGGTGTACGGACTTTTATGTTCCGTGCTTAATACTTAATTCCTTATGAACTTACCAAACTTGCATTTTGAACTTTAACTTATAAACTATGGACTTATGTTTTCGGATTTACGTTTATGCTTCCGCTGTTTAAACTAAATTTAGCTAACTAGCTTTGGTCATCAATTGTATTGTGGTTGATTTCATTTACTTAATTACATGGTTCAATATGATTGGTGGCTCGATCCTGGTCACATCACGCCACCAAGCGGTGGTACTCCGCATGGTGGATTTTGGGGGTGTGATATTTTTGCATACGTGTCATCTTTTAGAACATTTCTATAATATTCAGCCGATGAAGGAATTATGAGATGAACATCTTCAAAGATTATATCTTTCTTCGGAACAACTGGTTCACCTTCTCTGTTTAAGTAGCACTCTCTTTTTTTATCCCATCTCTTATTCATAACAGCACTCTCATATTCTTCCTGCATCTCATTCATTCTGTTCAAAGCAATGTTTCTTTCTCTGTAAGTTTTCTCGCTAAGAATTTCTTCTCTGGTTTTCACCTTGATTTCAGCCATGATGTTTTCTTGAATTATAACCTGGAGACAAACAAACAAACACAATCAGAATCAATAATAACAAATATCCCGAAACAGATTGATACTCAGTTGACGTGAAATGATCTTGACACAAAAATCCACTTTCAAACGGAATAAGGATCTCAAGCGGAATCACTCTTGAAGCGAAATCACTTGTTCAAGCGGAATGGAAACTTTCAAACGAAATCCCTAGATGACACTTCAAGCGAAATTAGACTTTCAAACTTAATCTTCAAGCGAAATAACACTTTGAAGCGGAATAGCTGAACTTTTCAAGCGAAATTACTGATTCAAGCGAGATCAGGTGCTAATTTCAAGCGGAATTACGATTTCAAGCGAAATCAGCTAGACTTTTCAAGCGAAATAGCTGTTTCAAGCGGAATAACTTGCTAATTTCAAACGAAATCAGAAGGTTTGTTCAAGCGGAATTACAATTTTTGTCCATTTTTGTCACTTTAAGCCGAATTTAGGTCTGATATTCTCAAGGCTTTGTTAAAACACTGTTTCGCATGTACTGTGAAAAATTTAGTCCATTTTGTCCGTGAAATCTTGTCCAATTTGAAAAAGAAGGTGTAGAAGTCAGAAAACTGATGATATCAAGCTAAACTCTTCCTCCTGAGCTCTGATACCACTTGTAGGATCGTTGTACGACCTGACTGAGTCGATCAGAAGAGTTGTTTATCCGAATTAGAGGCGGAATCAATGAAACAGACGCTCGATGTAATTATAAATGTCTCTTGTATTAATCTGATAGAATTACAGCACCTGGAGACAATTCGGCAGCACCTCGTTACCGAATACAAGACCTGATTCCGCTCCAAATGAAACGGACATGCTCCCTATTTATAGTGGTGTGATTTCGCTTGAAACGACCTAGTCACGTTCAAGCGGAATTAACAATGTTAATTTCGCTTGAACATGCACTTGACAGTTTCAAGCGGAATTACCAACAAAACCACTAAATTCAGTTTCTAGCACCCAGAGCGCTGATTGTTCTATCCTATTACATTACATGAATCGATACAAGACGAAGTCAATAGACATACTGCACCAACATTGCCCATTACATCGAGCAAAAGTTTTACTGACAAAATAGTGTATGTCAAAGAAACATGGATTGGAATCTTTGATTTTTGGGTTTTTTGGCGTTTCTAAGATGAATGGTATAGATGAAAATATGGCGTTTGGGGTTTTGGTGTGGTTATTAGTAGGTCTGAGAGGTTGTTTATATAGGAAGTTTTTGGCGCGTATTTTAGGCGCGATTTTTATTATGGTAAATGCTAGTAATTAAGTTCCGTCGTTTCAGTACTGTTTGTTCAGCTTTACCAGTTAAAAACAAAGTTTGGTGTTTTATATCTAATGGCGTTTAGATTAGGATAAAGTGTGCTATGTGTGTTAAGGCGGGATTTTAATAGCGTTTTATTCATGAGTTTGGCGTTTTGTGTAGAGAAGTCAAAAGACCCTTTTACCCTTAATGAAGCGCGCCACACTAATAAAAGTGATGTTATTTACGAAAACGCCACCGCGTCATCTAGTCCATAAATTGTTTTGATCTCACGATCCATAAGCGTTCTCTCCGTTCTCACACTTTCCATCGTTTTCTCTAAATCCTGACCCTATATATATATACAGAGAGAGAGAGAGAGAGAGAGAGAGGCCGGTTAACGTACAATACCACTTATCCTACATTACGTACGCGATATTCTCAGCCGTTGGATCTTCAATCCATCAAAACAATTTAAGTCATTAAATTAGCCAAATTAATCTATTCAAATATTGAAAAAAAGGTTAAAATCGTCATTACGATATCTTAATCTCGGTAACCGACGGAGATTTGAATCTTAATTTCAAAATCATATTCGAAAATCCAACCATTAATCAAAATTCGATCCATAAAAGCAAATACAACAGCGTAAGATTCTTCTTAACCAACCTCCTTCTGCGATTTCATATATGATGATTTTGGAAGTTGAGAACAGAAACAAATCGATAGACCGTCTATCGAAGAAGATGATGCAGGTTGAAAATTATAAATATGCGAAATGCATATTAAACGTGCGAAAAAACATTCAATACAAAAAGAAAGGTTTTGTTTTTTTATAGTGTGTGAAATCATTTTTTATAACATGCCATTTTAAAAAAAGGAAATAACGTTGAAGATTTCTTATCGTGTGCGAATTCTTGTTTTTACACAAGCGATTCTAAAAAAAGTTAATAATGTTTAAGATTACTTATAGTGTGCGAATTCTATATTAACACACATGCGATTTAGAAAGTGAAGTTGTCTGTGGTTTCTTAAAGTGTGCGAATTCGTTTTCGAATCATATGCGATTTTGAAAAAAATGCAATTGATGATTTCATGTAACTTTGTCCTAAAATGCGAAAACAAAAATTATGAATTGATAATTAAAAAAATTAAAAATTAACTGTTTTATATATATAAAAAAATGAATTTATTACCGATGTGACTTGTAATGATCAATTTTACCATAAATACTACTGAACTTACCACCCTACCTACATAATAAATTTACTATTTTAATATAAAACACCCAAAGTTAACTACCTTCCATATTAAGATACTGAACACAAAAACACACAAAACACACCCACAAAAATGTCATATGAAGATTCACAACAGATAAAAAACATTGCAATAAAGGAACTATTGTCAACTTGCACGTTGACATAAATAAGCATCGATGTCACCTCTTCTCATTTGATTATTGATGTGCAGGGGAAGATTCTTGAAGAAATCAAGAAAAATCAAGAGATGTGGGAGAGACTACTTAATGAACAACCATCAAGCTTCAGGGACGCAACTTTGGATCACATGAAGGAACAGTGTCGAGCTGATGACTTAGCATTCTCTTTCCTGAAAGACGCTCTAAACATAGTGAAAGAGAAGATGGAGTTCAGCTTGGCTGAACGTGACAAAATATTTTCTTCAAGTAACTAGATTTCTGTTTAATGGTTTAATGGTTTTATTTGTGTTAGACAATAACAACTACTTTATATTTATGTTTTTGGTACAAGTTTTGAAAACAACTTCTGCTTCATTATAATATAATCACATGAATGATTTAGACATCTTTGTCACAAAAAAAAAAAAAACAAGATAACTCAAAATCGCATGTACTAAAATGAAAACAAAGTGAAATCGCATGTAACCTACTTATATACTGATGCATATGAAATCGCATGTTTACATACTAAATTGCATGATTGTATGATATAAACTCATATGTATGAAATCGCATCTTTGTCTTGTAAAATCGCATGTACAGTAAAAAAACTCAATCTTCCTCATCTGAAACCTCCTCCCACTGATCTTCTTCTTCAGTGCCATCATCACTACTTCCACTATAATCTTCAAACTCATCTTCCTCTTCATCGTCTTCGACCTCGTTGGCTTTGTGCTGGGATCTTTATCAATCTGGACTCCCTTCATCTTCTTTTGTTGTTTGCCTTTCAGTATCTCGCAAGTCCGAATATCATGACCTTTTTTGTTGCATACACTACATGTCCTTGACCTTTTTCCTTTGTGGCTAATCATTTGTTCCTTCTTCGATTTAATCCTTTTATGCGAGCCACGTCCTTTGTTTCTTATACCAGCCGACACACGGACATTAGGAGGTGCATTAGTTACTGGTTGTTGGTAACCAATCAACTTTGAAAACCGGTCAAACTTGGGATCAAGCTGCTTGGTTATACGACTCTGGTCAACTTTCTCTTTAATCTGCTTCATTTGATCCCTCACTAAAACAAGTTGATTAAGGCCGGAAATCAAATTGCTAACCAAATACTCCCCCGTGTAGATGATTTCACGAGCAATCTGTTTAGCCATCTGTTGCTCATCCTTATCATTCACCTTTACATCGAACATGGCGTTTAATTCATTCGGAACCACATCCTTTGTTCATCTCTTCATAACGTATTTGTTTGGTATTTCTTTAACACCAAACATCTTGAAAGGAAAATAGATGTGTTTACATAGCAGCCCATACTGTTAAAAACGCAAACAGCTACACTGTGCAGTTACATCATTTTCAAGATTCTTGAAACACACCTAAGAAAACCAAAAAAAAATATTAAAAATTAAAATCGCATGTGTAAATGAACAATTTCGCATGTCTAAAAAATTATTTAATTGAATTAATTTAAAATCGCATGCGTACATCAAAATCGCATATTGCAAAATCATGTTCTGTATTAAATTCGCATGTAGGTTTTCAAAATCGCATGTTTTAAATATATATGCTATAATACCTCTAATAACCCATCTCCATGAGCTTTAAAGTCTTTCAACGATATCCTTATCTGTGGACCCTCGATTTTGGTGTCCATCGGCAGACATTCGGTAATAGTTCCATATATCTCTATTTGCTGATCAAAGAATATAGACATGGTGTATATCTTAGCAGCATCTTTTTCCAAATTAGTTTGGCTCCAATCATTAGTCTCAGTATATCTTGAAATGTGATCATTCTTTCTATGATTGAACCTTTGGACATCCATTGCATCGTCAAAATGATTCATAAACTCTGCAAGAGTGAGTTGTGAATTAGCCACCTGGCAAAAAAATGGTTCTCACTCTCTGATCTCGATATTGTTCTCATAAGTCCAGACATTGGCTCGTGCCGGTAAAAAGCTGGAATCCACATGGATCTCATCGCAAACATATCATCAATCCATTTATTTTGTGTAAGACCGTACTCAATCATTACCAACTTCCACTGTTTTTAAATATCTTCAGGATCAATGGAATCAGTCCATACAATATCGCACATCCTCCTTTTAAACTCATCATTATTGCACAACTCGTGTCCAACCTATACAAATAAATGGTTTTTATATCAGCCTATCACAAAATCTATATTATAAAAAAACGCTAACGAAAGACAACATAGCATGCTATACCTTATCTGCCACTTTTTTCATTATGTGCCACATGCACAATCTGTGTCTACTAGTAGAAAAAAACCTCCTCAATAGCCTGTTTCATAGCAGGGTCTTGGTCCGTCACTACAACCTTTGGCTGTTGACCAAATGACTTTACGAATGAATTCAGAAGCCATTTATAAGATTCAATGCTCTCCGATGCCAACAACCCGGCTCCAAGGGTTACATTTCGACAGTGGTTGTTAATCCCAGTGTACGGAACAAACACCATCTTGTACCTGAACAAACACATGCGAAATACACATTGTAACATGCGAAATAGACAAAATATCCCATGCGAAAATATACAGTATAACATGCGATATATTCAACACCTAATCTTTAATATATATTAACATGCAATATTGCAAGTTTAGGAAATCATATAACATGCGAAAAAAAAAAAAAACCATTTTATGTAACACTTACCTGTTTGTCTTGAAAGTTGCATCGAATGATATCACATCCCCGAACTCCATAAAGTTACGCTTGCATAACCCATCGGCCCAGAACAAACCAGTTAACCGTTTGTCATCATCAACAGAATATTCAAACGAATAATCAACTAAATACTGTTTTTTGTCGGTCAACCTATTAATCACCATGTCAGCGTCATATTCTCCTATATAGCTGTTAATTCGATTCCTAAAATTTTTGCAATCATCAACTGTGGCGCCAACATTCTCGAAACCACCGTAAAGTTTCCTCATTATATGGAAAGCTTTGACCGGGCCAAGGTTTAAAGTGCCTAGTTCCCATATCCTCTCCTCCTGGACATTTGACAATTATCTGTACGCTGGCAGCATATGAATATCATGTGGACATACAAACTTATGATTATGGCCATCAACAAATCTCTTTACTATATATAATCTACCATCCACCATGCAAATCATAAGTTGAGCTTTGCACCAAGTTCTAATGATCCCCATGTTCCTTGATTTGAATGACTTTTTTGACTTCGAATAAGCATCGTCAATACATAATGGCTTATGTCCCTCTTTAGAACAAACAAAATACTTAGTTTTGATTATACCACCACTGTGTACTTCACCACCTTTCCGAGTAGAAAAACCAGCTAACTTAGCATATGTTTGGTAAAACACATATGCTTGTTCAATAGAGGTAAACTGCATTCCAACCTCAGGTGTAGCTGATGATTCAACCTC
Source organism: Helianthus annuus (assembly GCF_002127325.2). Taxonomy (NCBI): domain Eukaryota; kingdom Viridiplantae; phylum Streptophyta; class Magnoliopsida; order Asterales; family Asteraceae; genus Helianthus; species Helianthus annuus. Next base: position 87,234,762 of record NC_035444.2, on the reverse strand, counting down.
CAAAGTGTTAACCCTTTCATCTACATAAATCAAATAAAAAAAAAGAAAAACACATGCGAATTATCGGACTCCTAAGATGCGATATATTAAAAACTCCATAATTTCATCATAAGAACAACAACACGTGCGAATTGTATGACCCATAACATGCGAAAATGATGATTTTGATAAATATGTTTTACACATGCGATTTATTATATCATAACATGCGAAATCAGTATTTAGAATAAACATCACATGCGAATTTCCAGACTCATAACATGCGAACTTATACATGTTGCTTTCATATCAATTATGCTCAAAATTCAAACTTCAAAATAGTTCCAACAATGCTAAATCATTGCTACGATTAAACAAAAGAAGTCTACGAACAATTTAAAGATCTGAATTAACATAATTACCATTAGAACACTCATTTACACCACTTGTACTTGCATTTCGATTTGGATTTGGATTTGTAGGTTCGGGATTTAAAACATCCTCAATCGTAACTCTCTGATACGTAGATAATTGAACATGATCACCGATCGATCGAGCTTCTTCAAAATCAACATCTGTGTTTTGTCAGGTGCTGCTCTGTGGATCCATTGAAAAAAACAATTGAATCAAACCATAACGCAGAAGAACGAAAACTGCAATTTGAGAATTATGAAAAATTTGAAACTGGTTCGAATAATAATTACTGGGATATTAGTGTAACGAACTTCTCGCAGATTGAATGATTAGACGATTTTGCCCTCAGATGATTGAATGAAATGTCTGATTTAACCTTATGAGTGAAAAACAAATTAGACACGTGTACGGTCAATAAACTCGCGTATATAATGTACGATTAGCGGATTTGTATCCTACACTTCCTCTCTCTCTCCCTATATATATATATATATATATATATATATATATGTATGTATAATCCCTACTACGTTGTGAAAACTTAGAGAACTCTGATTTACCGTGTGAGTTTTGCCAACATTTTTTGCACACACGTAGATGAAAATGTTACAAATCTAGTTGCAAAAAAATAATTAAATAAAATAAAATTCTGAGTGGTGTTTCAGCCTTTTACGGCACTATAAAAGCTAATGTTGATTTTTATGACTTTTGCTAAAAAAATCAAAAAAGCCTTCGTTTTAGCCGAGTTCTCTAAGTTCTCACAATTCATAGGAGTTTTTTAATTTGCCATAACCCTATATATATAGCGGCATGATTAAATAAAAATAGATCTTAACCTAAGAATCGTAGGTAATCAGGTTAAATGAACTCCAATTGAACTCATTCAGTTGGCCTTGGGACCGTCTCGTCGAACATAATCAAATATATTTATTGTTTAGCTTTTACGGTTTAAAGTTTAACAATTATGGTTTGTTTTTCGGGTTTAGTGTAAAGGCTTTAAGCCTTTATGGTTTTATAATTTAGATTTTAGGGTTTACCTTAGATTTTAGCCTTAGTTTTATAGAATTAGGGTTTAGCTATAGGGTTTAAGGTTAAGGGGCTAGGGTTTTTGGTTAGGGTTCAACGAGTCGGTTCCAATGCCGCTAAACTAAGTTCAATTATAGCTGGTTTGACATAGTTTCTCATGCTTCCTAGGTTAATGAAATTGTGAACCCAAACCGACCCCTATATTTATATGGCTTAAGATTAACAATACTCATCCCTTGTTCCACCCGTCATATACCAAATCTCGTATTGAGACATGTAAAAGAGTAGGTCTAATGCACTGAATCTTTTTGTAACCTTACTTGATATATATACATGTTTTTAGCAACTCATGTTGTATAAGTTCCTGACTTAAAAGTACAACCGAAGTGAACGAACATTCTAAACCAATCTTTAGGGCTGTAAAAGAATCGAACGCACATGAACAAGGCCTTGTTCGTGTTCGTTCATTAAGGATATAATGTGTTCACAAACGCTTCATGAACACTTATCGAACAAGATTTTTTTGTTCGTGTCTGTTCATTAAGGAAAGGAACGTGTTCATAAATGGTTCACGAACACAAACGAACACAGATAAAATTGACAAAGTTCGATAGTATTTTTCAATGTGAATAATGAGAAGGAATGAGGAATAGTGCATAAACAAGGTGGAGGTAGGATTTCCTATTTTATTTGTTTGGGTAATAAAATAAATAAAATTAAGGAATATAAAAAGTTTAGATAAAATAAATAAAAGCTAAAAAAATATTTAGTGAACATAAACAAACGAACATGAACGAGTGTTCACGAACATATTACCGAATGTTCACGAACTCAATTGAACGAACGAGACATCTGTTCGTGTTCATTCCATTTAACTAATCGAACATAATTTCTTGTTCGTGTTCGTTCATTAACTAAACGAACGAACGTAAATGAACTTTCCGCCGAACGGTTCATGAACTGTTCGCTGAACGTTCGGTTCCTTTACAGCCTTAAATCTTGGTCCTTTATTAAGAAATAAATAAACAATAACAACAATAACAAAGTTAGTTTCTCAATAATAATAATAATAATAATAATAATAATAATAATAATAATAATAATAATAATAATAATAATTATTATTATTATTATTATTATTATTATTATTATTATTATAATATTAATAGCTAGTTTACTAATTTTTATGTTATTATTATAACAATTACTATTGTTATTGTTGTTGATTATTATGTCTCCTATTTATGTTTTTTTAAACTGCTAATTTTTTAATCTTTAGGGTGTAGGGAGTGGTTAGACACTTGAAAGTGGTAAACTTCAAAATAAACCAATGAGAGTGTGTTATGTCATTCAATGAAAAGTGTTTAAACTATGTTCAAAAGTGTTGACAATGGTTAGACACTTCATGAATTGGTAAACTATTTAAAAAAAATGTATGATTGGTTGAGATGGCATGGACCCCGCCATACACACCCCCTCTCTTTCCTTCCCTCCCTCTCCCCGATCGGTAACCAAACACCGATCCCATCCCCTCACCGTGCGGCAAAGATGGTTGGCGGTGGTGCTCCGAGCGGCAAACTCCTTTTGCCGAACCTCTTCCTTTCCAACTTTCCAACCTAATTGTTTAAAGACGTTATTTTTATTAATGGACTATCACCCATTGGTAATCTCTCGTATTTATGTAAACTTTCAAGTTTATGGTGTTTGTAGTATTTTTTGGAAAACAAGATTCTATGTTGTAAAATTGCGTTTTTAGGGAACAGGTTTCAACATAATTAAAAACACAATAATACTTTTTCTTTTCACATGGTTTAGTAAGCACTGTTTTTTAGTTATTTGTCTTTTCAAACCTCATATTTGGATAATCTTCAGCAAAATGTAATCTCCAAACACCATGTTAGTATATCATTATCCCCATTTCTGTTCGTTATTGCTATGGAAGCGTTGTCCGGATTCATGAAGAAGGCCGTATCAGAAGAAATATTTAAAGGCTTGCGATGTACTACGAATGGCCCGGTTCTGTCCCATCTTATTTATGCAGACGATGTTGTTTTTCTTGGGGAATGGTCGAGTGAAAACGCTCTCAATTTACGTAGAATTTTGAGGTGTTTTTATCTGGGATCTGGGTTGAAAGTGAATCTTTCCAAATGTTCCGTGTATGGGGTCGGAGTGGATGATGTAGAAGCTCAACAAATGGCAAACATCCTGGTATGCAATAAGGGTTCTTTTCCATTTAAACATTTGGGTTTGGTGGTTGGTGCTAATATGAATCTAATTCGGAATTGGAAGCCGGTTATAGACGTGTTTAGTAACAGGTTGTCTATTTGGAAAGCAAAGCACCTTTCGTATGGAGGTAGAATTACTTTGTTAAAATCGGTTTTAAATTCGTTGCCAACCTATTATTTTTCAATATATAAAGCTCCGGCAAAAGTTTTGGAGATTCTAGAAAGGTTGAGGAGGGTATTCTTTTGGGGTGGGTCGGATGTTGATTCACACATGAGCTGGATGGCTTGGGAAAAGGTTATAGCTCCTATCGAGTATGGTGGACTAGGTTTCGGATCTCTTCGTGATTCAAATCTAGCTATGTTATCGAAGTGGTGGTGGAGATTCAAGACGGATAAAGATGGATTATGGAGAAGAGTTGTATGGGCATTCCACCATAATAATAGATCTTGGGCTCCGGTTCCGGCAAAGATTTCTCTGGCGGGTCCTTGGAAACAAATTGTCGGAATTTGCGGTAAGCTTAATCAGGTTGGTATAGACCTCTCTAGCGCTATTCGGTGTAAAGTGGGCTGTGGTTTAAAGGTGGCTTTCTGGTTGGACCTTTGGATTGGTGAACAACCGTTGTACACGAAATTCCCTCAACTATTTGCTCTTGAAAAGGTTAAAATTTGTAATGTGGCTGACCGTGTTGTGTGGGATTTTAATACGGTAAAGCTGTCATGGGAATGGAGTCGGCTCGCTATGTCCGAAAGTGAACAGGAAGAATTGACAGAATTAATGCTTATTATCTGCGATTTTAATGCAAGTATCGGGCCAGACTTATGGTTTTGGAGTCATGATACTTCGGGAGTGTTTTCGGTGGCTATTATCAAATGCATCTCTGCGTCGGCGTCGAGATCGGTTCCGGATTACCTATTTAAATGGAACAAATTAGTACCAAAAAAGGTGGGGATTGTCGCGTGGCGTGCTTTGTCGGAACGTCTCCCTACTCGGGCCGCTTTAGCTGCTAGGAACATATACATTGAAGACCCCCGGTGTTTATTCTGTGGTGAATATGAGGAGACCAGTGAACACATCTTCGTATCGTGTCATTTCTCTCAATCGATTTGGCTCATTGTAGCACAATGGTGTAGAATCCCCCCCATAATAGCTTTCAGCCTTAAGGATATCATTGATGCATATGTCACTGTTAATGGTAGCAAGAAGAAGCAAAAAATCATTAATGCTATTGTCCAGGTTGTAGTAATCTGGTGCCTGTGGAAGATGCGAAACGATGTCCTCTTTGGTCAAGCTCTCCCTAGCATTACGAGGGTTGTTGAAGAAGCTAAATCGTTGGCATATCATTGGATAAAAAATAGATCGGGACAGTCTCAGTGGTCGTGGAATGAATGGCGTAGTTTTAATTTGGCTATGTAATACAGATTGTACTGGTCTGTTTTAGTTTTGTGGGGTATTGTAAGTTTGGTGTCTGTAAATTTGGTGTCTAGCACCTTGCTAGTTTGACGAATAAAAGTTTTTTTGTTGGCCGTTCAAAAAAAGTATATCATTCAATTAGTTGTATTACACAAAAAATATGAAGAAATTCAAGCTCACACTTATAGTGCATTGATCATCAATGCGATCCAATAATTTATTTAATTTTTATGATCTCAAGGAATATAAATAAAAGAATATGTAATTATAAATAATCATTTGTGTATATCTTAATTAATATAACATGTACGGCCATTTCTTTAGGACCCTTGTTTTCAAAATCATGTGATTTCTTACTCCAAAATCAACTTCTTTGAGGTATCATTTATACGCTTGGAACAAGAGAATACCTTGGCATGTGAAGTTCATCAATTGTAGCCATCTTGGTTAGACAATTACCAACATCACATGTTTTGTCTTCTCATCTTAAGAGAAAATAAATGGTATCTGAGTTTTAAAATACGACTTTGACTAATTAACTATTACTACAAATCCGTATATTCACTTTTTCTTACTAGTAATTTCTTTGAACGACAAAAAGACGAATATATAAATATGAGGGGAAAAAAACTTAGCATGGCACTAGGATAGAGAGGGAAATAATTCAGTAAAAACATCTGAAGGATTCTGAACACTTGCAATTTTTAAAAACCCAATGATACGAAGAGGACAACTCTAAGGTGGTCCTGTAAAAGCATCTGAACGCCGGGTCTTTTGTTGTAAAAAACTAACTGGAGCCGAAGAATTATTGTATCGCCCAAGCGCTGAGATTTATTAGGTATTTAGGGTTGCTCTGCTTCTTATATTTCCGTTGTCAGACATGTCAGGCACGCGTAGGTGCCGCACGCAACCGTAGATGAAGATTCATCTCTCATCCCTATTCTGCTCTACTTCCTTCCTCGCTATTCCAAACGACACCATGGACAGCTGGGCTTGCTTAATGATGGCCTCCCAAGTCATGATTTGGGGAAAAATTATGGGAGTAATCATCATGTTAATTCCGAAATTAAGATAGGTTAACAGCTATTTCATATATGTGTCTTTTACTCAATCAATGTTTGCCCTAAAATTCGAAATCTCTGATTGAGGCTTTGTCTTTGTTATTGTGTCTGAGATTGTGACTTTCCTTGTGGATTGCAATTGATTATTGATACCGTGGTTCCAAGTTAAGATTGGGGCTGTGTTTGGAAGGCATAGAACTTGTTCAGACTTTCAGAGAAGAGAAGAGACTAGTGAGAAGTAGCTATCGCACAGGTAATATTTCGGATTTCGATTCCTATTTTATATTTCTTAGAAACTATCATTGCTATTTGTTATTAGTTAGGCTATATCTAATTGATATTTGCTACAAAATTGGGGATTGTTGTGTTAGAAATTGTGATAATAGTTAGAAACTGTGATAGTAGATATTTGCTAGATTTCAATTGCTAAAGGGCCTCAACTTCGTAGTTCGATTAGGGCCTTCGAAAACGTAGGAACAACACTGCATGAGGTTTAATGTCTACAGAAATGAATTAATTAGTAAAACTGTTGTATATAACTAAAGTAAATACTAAAGAGTGGTCTTGTTGTGGGATTTCACTAGTTTTGAAATCCTATAAGACCACTCGGTGTGGGGTCGTCCAGGCCCGACGACGCCCCCAAACACCATTTCCCATGGCACGTCGTCATCAAGATCTTCTGGGTGGGACGATGAAGACAGGCACAAAAAGACAAAAGGCCTGTCACACACACATATACATACAACACACACATATATATATTAGGCCCATCCCCTATTTCCTTAGGTCCATCATCTTTGCCCCATCCTCACACCCATCCTACCTAGCGCTGACGTGGAGGCCCATCCTCCATCAACCATACCCAGTTGCCTAAAGATCGAAAGAAAGAAACCAAGGGTTGTTACCTCAATCATTGCACCCTAGAAACCTCAAAATAGTTTCGAATCAGTGACAAGTTTCCACACGACAATGGCTTCCTTATGAGCAAAGGAGGCCCATCTGAAACATTATGCAAGATCTACACAACGCATCATGATAATTAAACAGAATCATGATCTTAGGTTTTGGATTTTCGATTTTGTATTTCAATTACCCAGATAGCTTTCTAGCTTTCTGAATCATATAATGTAATCTCACTTTCAGGTTAAAGTATTTCGTAGGTACACGAAATCAATAATCGAATAAAACAAAATATGAATTTCCAAGAAAAAGATGTTATTTTTTGTGAGAATTTGAAGTGAAAATCGTTTTGAAACCCTACCGTGTGGTTTCTATATATAGTGTTGAACCATCCTATTGATTGTGGTGAGACGTTACAACCTTTACACTGTGTTCGAGAGTTTACTAATGGAAGGAAAGGAAAAGAAACAAAAAGAAAGTAAAAATATTTTGTGTTCTAGAGTTTCATTTAAGGAGGAAAAGAAAGGAAAATAAAACATGTCGTGTTCCCGAGTTTCATTTAAGGAATTTAAGGAAGGAAATGAAAGGAAAACAAGGCTAAATTCTTTAGTTTTTCTTTCCTTCCGATTTGGGAAGAAATGGTAGGAAAGACATTTTTTTTCCTTTCTCGTCCTTTCCTTTCTCACTTTTACTTTCTTATCCCTTGTTAAGTTAACTCGGGAACTTAGCCTTAGTGAAAAGGTTGAGTAGTTGGGGTGTAACACAACAATTTCATATTTAGAAAATGAACTCCATTAGTAGTAGATTTGTTGCTACTGAAGGTCTATTTCTACCAAAGCACAATTACCGCCTATGCTCATTTTACGACCGATAGAATAAGTTGCTACCAACAGACTAAGTTGTCGGATCATAAAAGACTGTTGTAATCCAATGTTGGAGTTGTGGGGCCAATCTTGAAGCATTGCGTCAAAAATCGCAAACGGTCACACAAAAAAAAAGTGATCATAGGCCAATCGCTACACATATTATTTTTTCAGTCCAATTATGACCAAAGGTCGAGTCATCATACGGCCACGCTGACGTTAAGTGGCCATGTGTACTTGAACGTGTGGCTAAAGAGTTTCAATGTTTCCCAATGGAATCAAGCAATCAGTCCATTAAGTCTGTCTAAAGCGGAGCAACCGTCACATGAACATCTCATTTTTTGTGGTCGTTTGTATTACATAGTCACAATTACAACTAAAAAGGTTTGTTTTTAGCCACATTAATCTAAATATACCGTGGCAAAAGGGTTGTTGTAGTAAAGCATTTTGTCTCAATAAGTATGGCTATAAACTATTTCTAGACATAAGAAATTTTGTAATTATAAGGCTATTGTCTAACCTTTGGTCACACAAATGGTTTTTGCCCATTGAATTTCCTATCATTTCGTCAAGCAAATAAAATAACAAGCAACAATGGAGTTGCTATCAGTTACATAAAGCTACATCAATTTTTGCAATGTTTAATGTGACCATTGTCTTACCTTTGGTCACCAATAATATTTTGGTGACGTGACATTTGCTAATGTCCCGTCATAGAATAAATAAAAAAAAGTGGGGATGGTGAGGCTATTGTCTAACCTTTGGTCACAAACAATGTATGTTCCCTATGATATTTGCTTCCAGTCCATCACACAAAATGAAACCAAGTGGAGATGGTGCATCTAATGGTTATGTAACCCCACATGATATTTTGTAATACGTAGTGTGGCTATTGTTTAATCTTTGGTAACACATACTTTATAGTCCCCATAATGTTTGCTATCAGTCCGTCACACAATAAAACAAAGTGGAAATGGTGTGTCCAATGCTTATGTAGAGTCTTAAGATCTTTAGCGTGACTATTTGCTAATGTTTGGTCACACATAATTTCTTTTGGCCATGATGTTTGCTTTCATTCTGTCACATAAACAAAAAAAGTTAAGTATCGGTAATGTGGCCAATAGTTATGTAAAGCGACATGAAAATTTGTAATTATAAGTGTGGCTATTATTTAACCTTGGGTCACACATATTTACTATGGTTTTATGTGACCATTTATATGCGATCAGGCATTTTATTTTCAATTTTTTTTCTTTTTGAAAAAATTAAAAACAATATTAAACAAGAGAAAAAATAAAATAGAACATTAATTAATATACAGAATAATAAATCAAAGTATTTAATGACTTCAACTAATTACATACTAAAAATCCATTTCTTGGCTGGGTTTTATCTTCTTCTTCATTGTCTTCGATCTTATGCAAGTGATCTATCGTTGTAAACATTTCTTCTGCTTCTTAGCAAGCCTAGTCGAAGTGTTTTGTCTAGGATTTGTTTTTGGATTTGGTACCTGGAGCAACAAAACATGGAAACAAATATGAATATCTCTCTTAGTTGTACTTAATTAGATATTAATTAAGGAACAAACCTTTTAATCTAATGGTTTGATAAGGGATCTTGGCTAAGGAACAAAACTACGTATTGCATCTGCAATTGTTTTGAATTTAGTTGTTTATATTGGTAAAGATGATGCGCCAACTATAGCTTCATCAACAGATCTCTATGAAAATCCTCTTGAACTAGAACTCCATGAATGCTTTCTTGTCTCGTGGAATAATTAGTTGTACCCAATGCAACACGTTTGTTCAAATAATATAGGGCAGACTTAGATCTCTACAAAAATCTATGGCATATCAACATGATAGAGTCTAAGTAAATAGATATGTGTAAATTTAGCGCAATACGTACCTATGGGACACCTTCCTATGGTTCCAAATGAGTAGTGCACCCCCTAAACTGCGAAGCTTTGCCTCATTGTAAGTATTTTAATCCCTAAGCACTAACTTGATAACCTGTCCGATCGATCCTAAACCCAGCAACGGATGTCAAGGTGCTGCCTGAATAAGGCTATACTTTGCTAACTACGTTGGGGTTTTGATCTCGTGATGTATCGATAAAGTTTGAATTGGGTTATTATGCTAACATGTGTGTATTGTATATTCTATTAGGAACTCAGGAATTTTACGAGGAATTATCAGAAAGCTTTTAGTTAAACCCTAAAATCACAAAGTGAGTCATTCTTTTTTTTTTTTTATCAAAGTGCTTTACAAGACCCTAAATGTTTTCAGATATAGTTACAGTGATTAAGTCTTTGTATTCTGCAATTACTGCCAGTGTGTGAGATTTTGTATACATTACTTGATAACCTTCACTATTGGACGAAAGTTAGCCAATGAGTGATATGACCACCGTCACATTGGAACTACTACTGTGTGACAAATACTGATTGAGTTTTTGGTAGATATAAACAATGTAATCACCCTTGACACTGTAAAATATAACAATGTATCTTTTTATAAAATGGAATGAACTTGCTAGTATTTTTGCTGATAAAAATGTTTTTCAAACGCGTTTTAGGTAACCTAGTGTGAAGGTAATAAAAGCCTGCTATGGAACACTGAAGGCTTAAATAAAGTGGCTATGATTACCTGAATAAAAGAAGAAATTTATGTTTTCAGCAATTAGGGTTTATCCCTATCAAAACAATTGAATGGAATATGGGTTTTAGCCCATTTATTTAATATTAAAAATTTGGTGTTTTACAAACTCCGAAAGTATTTCCTAACTATGATCTTGTTAATTTATTCCGCTACAAATTTAATAAACACTGATACCACCCGTAATCTGGCTTCACGGTCCCGCCCAGGATATGGGTCGGGGGTTGTGACAGTCACTCCATAGCAAATACCTTTCAAAAACCCACATCTTTCTTTGCTAAATACTATTGTGATGTCATCCACGCCCGGTTCAAGGTCCAGGTCTCCATCGTTGATTTTGGTTTCACTTTTGATCTGCAAGTAAAATGTGAAAAGAATGTAGTGACATGTTTTGTAACAAAGTAAATATACATTATGGTAAATTGTTGTATTCTGAAAGGAACTGCTGACTCTGAAAGCCAAAACTCATGGAGTTGACTAGTACATTACAGAAGAATAAGGCTTCGACATGATAAGGTGCAAACTACTGATTTCCTCCAAGCATGGAAATCTACGTAGAAATGTTGGTTACAAGAACTTTGTCCATGTATAATAACTAATTGCAGTTTCCCAAAACCTGCAGTTGTGTCCATTCCAGGTGATTACCCTTCAGCTTTTTCTCACAACACCATATATATTAACTAACTTTGACAATGATTTGACTTTAACATAATTAATTTCCCACAATTTTTAAGTTGTACTTACGAATTTATCTGCAATGTCTTTGGCACTAGCATTATTGTATTCTCTCTTTCAATCTACCATCCCTTTCCTCCACATGAAAGATCCAGGGGGATTACATCACTTGTGATTTCATTATCACAAGCCTTCTAATAAAAGCAGCAGCACACACACACACACACACACACACACACACATATCAGACATAAAACCAATAAATAATTATAGACACATAAAAGGACATTTGAAAGAGAGACGTATGAAGTTACCAATTTTTCTCGAAGATAAGTATATCTGCCTGGGCCCATGTGATGATCATAAACGTACTTGGAACGTGCTTCTTGTTTTTATTTAACATATCCTTCTAACACAAGTTTTCAATAGTTCATTACAGCTTTAAAGAGTAATACTAAATGTAAAATGATGATGAACAATAGAATAAAGGGTTAAAACCTTTGAACTTGTTTGATTGCGTATATTCTACAAAGTTGTCCCAATCTGTTTGCTCTACCATACAACGATACTGCTTAGGATTTTTTTTCAACTTTCTTTGGTTTACCTAGGTTGGGTACTATGTATCGTGCATACAGTTTTCTTCTAAAATTTCAGAGAAGGTTACCAAGCCAATATATTACAAAACGCCCACGACATTCATCAATGTCATAAACACACTGCAATGTATAATACAAGCTATAGTTAGGTTATGGAAAATTAATAATCACATGGAATAAACTTCTAAAATTGTCAAAATGCATATAGAATTAAAAAAAAGGTATATTTTTGAATTCCATTTTCAGGTCTCACAAAAAACTTCGAAATTCAGATCTGTATTCCCCAGAAAACCTACCCAGTTCATCAAATGTAATTTTAAGTTTTTTTTTCCACCAGAGTATGTAAATGTTGTACGCAGCTTTGGTAACCAGGTCAACCCCTGCATCTTTCTTTTCATTTTAGGTAATCTTGGATCCACATGTATTTATAAGGTAAGATTAGGGTTTGGGGTTTAAATGGGGTTGGTTGGGTGTTTAGGTGGTTTAAAGTTGGGAAAAAGGTGAATTAAAGGTTGATTTTGCGAGCTGGTCATGATTCTGCCCGCCCAAAGTACCTTACAAACCGTAAGGATGAGCTTACAGTAATACAGTCCGTAAGCTCCTTCAGAAAGTTAATTTTTTTTTTTTACTTTTAGTCCCTTGTCGTTGGTTGTTTGGTTATATTATATATCAACTTCATATGTTAAGCATAACTTGGGGTTTTAAAGTGGTGTTTAAGCTTACCACATGTATGATGTATGCTTTGATCGAATCAAAACATCGAATAAACATGAATGTATATATAAACTAAACTAGTTTGAATTGAAATGTGTTTCCATTGGGACCAAGGTCTTGAGATTACAAAGACTGAAATGGAATACGAATACAACTCACCACGACATCTGATGTGTTGTGGACCTGGTGGCGCACTATAGGGGTTGGGGAGTTCGCGACGCTGAGTTTGCGATCTCCAAAGGCGCGGTTGTCGAGCATTTATGACCTGTTGCACCGATACCTCCATCGATATATTGTCGTGACGATTACGGGTCGGCATGATAACAGGGAGTGGGTCACCCAAAATGACCTATTCTTTTTGCATGACTTACTTACCGGCAGTGGGGAGTGGCTAACTTGACATACAAGTTGGCCACATACTTCCCCGATCGCAGATAGAAGATAGAGGCAGAGGATGTACCGATAGAGCGCCCGTACAAGCGAAGGAGCGTGAGGCAGTGTGTGATGCCTCCACCGGGGTTGGAGGAGAGATTGACTCGGGTCGAGTTGGATGTAGTTTCTGCACGGGCGGACGTATTTTGTATACCGAGCAGCGTACATTGGATGGTGGAGGTCATCACTTCTATGCGTGCCGACGCGACCCTACTTTTACGAGCTGGCGCTGCACCACTATCACTGCCGTCGTAGCTGCTTATTGTATTTTCCTTTTGTTGTTTTAGATTCGAAACATTGTAAATATTTGTCTTTTGTTTATATTGTATTTTGTTTGTTTGATGATTGTTATCGAATTGTTTGTCGTATGCACATGTTTTGTTGTTGGTATATATTTATTATTAACCTAAAAATGCAAGCATAACATAATCGACGACATATTACAAACTCGTAACATAATAAAGTCGAAAATTATTCAACACTCGTACGTATACGTTTATCGCTAATATAGTCGTATATCAAAAAACTTATTATACGTTCTTTCGGTTTTATCAAATTTAAAATAAAAACATTTAATTATATACGGATTGCACGTGTACGTTTATCGCTAATAAAGTCGTATATCAAAAAAAAACTTATCATACGTTCTTTCGGTTTTATCAAATAAAAGAAATAAAAAAAATATTATATAAGGACCGTACATGTACGTTTATCGCTAATATAGTCGTATATCAAAAAACTTATTATACGTTATTTCGGTTTATAAAATAAAAAAAAAGATAATTATATACGGACCATATAACATTATACGACCCGTATACATGTGTTAAACCCTGAAACTTGATTAAAAACCTTTCAAATTAATCAACTTTGGCCGTATAACAGTATATACGGCCTGAATAATGTTATACGACCCGTATATAACAAGTAAAAAAAACATTCCAACGCATTTAGTGCTATGCAACAACATTCTATACGAGCCATATACTTGTATACGGTCGTATATAAGTAGTGATGTAAAAATAAGATTATAGGATTGTGGGATTAGTACAAGCTAATAAAATCATTTAATAGAAAAGAAAAGAGAAAAAAATAATTATTTTTATTGTAATTATATGAATGAGGATAAAAAATTCAATGTATATCCTCTAAAGTATCGAAATCAAATATCTAGATAACTTATATTATCTAATCCGTTATATACCAACTAAAATAATAAAGAAAGAGTAGAGAAAATGTTAGAATGGGCTGTTTGGTATTAGCAGTCTATGCAGATATCAATTGCTAATGTGAAGTTATCCCATTTGGCTGAAATCTATGTCTTAAAAGGAAAGTTTCAAGTTAAAAACTTAAAATATTAATTTAAATAATTGGTATATAGTAGAAATAACATTTTATGTTAAAAAGTATATCAATTCTCAACTTTCAATATTAGCTATTAGTCAAACTTTATACTTTTGGTTTTGTTTTTATTGATATTTATTTGTTTATTAAAAATAATTGTATATAAAGTTTTTTTTTTCTTAGAATATTTCTTAGTTAATACTGTATTTAATTTAGTACATATTATTTTAGTTTGTGAAAAAAGTATTCTTATTATACATCTTTTATTTAGTACCTATTATTTTAGTTTGTGAAAAAAAGTATTCTTGTTATATATCGAAAAGCTTTTTATTTTTTGGAAAGATGCATTGATATAAAAAGACCCAAATCAAATATCTAGATAATTGATATTATCTAATACGTTAAATCCCAACAAAAATAATTTTAGAGAAAGAAGTAGAGAAAATGTAAGAATTATCGGAAGGTGATATTTTTGGTGACTCGACTTTGATTAAACCATTTAACGATCTTTTAGTTAATACTAGGTTATAACCCCGTGTATTACACGGGTTGAATAAATGAATTTTATATATTAAATAATAAAACATTATCTTTTTAAAAGCCTCCTTTATTGCATGGGTTGAATAAATGTAATTTTATATATTAAATAATAAAATAAGTTATATCTATAAGAACCATATGTATAATAAAAAAAATTATATTTTTAAAGCCATTGTATTACACGGCTTGAATAAATGTAATATTGTTTACCAAATAATAAAAAAGTTATATTTTTAAAAACCCCGTGTATTATATGGGTTGAATAAATATGATTTTGTATACCAAATAATAAAAAAATATATTTAAAAAAATAACGGATTTTTTTATATTTAAAGTAGGATAAGATTGAATATTAATCTGAACTAACGGATTTTTTTTATATTTAAAGTAGGATAAGAATGAATATTAATCTTTATTTATTTAGTTAATATAAGATTGAAAAATCATATGATTGAATAGGTGGGAGGATGTATGATGATAAATCGGTTAACTGTACTGAATGATAAAGATAATAGTGATTGTTGAACAAATTAATTAATCGAATTTAACAGAAACATTTGTGATGTTAGGTGGATTTTTTTTAATTATTTGAAAGTTAATATCAACTTTGGAATTCGTATGAATTCTTATTAGATTTGATTAAATATTATTGATAATAAAAATTTGTATTAGATTAGATTTTAGATTTGATTAAATATTATTAATAATAAAAATTTGTATTAATTTAGATTAAATATTATTATAATTATTAGTATTATTAATAATTTTAATCAATTAAATGAGAGAATGACAAGTGTCTCAAAACAGGTTTCTTTTATTATATAGTATAGATATAGACATAGATATAGATAGATCCTCGCAAGACTCTTGATCCATTATTTTGATCATAAATTCTTGATATATCATGTTTTTATTATATTTTCTGTTACATTCGAGTAAATATCTAACTACATGATGTGTGTATATAATATTCATTCTCACAAGACTCTTGATCCATTATTATGATTATAAAATTTTTGATATATTAAGCTTTTATATTTTTTTTTGTTACATTCGAATAAATCTATTTATATGGTATCTATATAATATTCATGCTCATATGGACCATTTTCATTAATTAAAAGTTAAAACGGTGGATTAGGCTTCGGAAGAAAAATAACACATTTTAAAAAAGCTTGCAATAATAAGAATTTGAATTAATTTAGATAAAATGTTATTAGTATTATTAATAATTTTAATCAATTAAATGAGAGAATGACAAGTGTCCCAAAACATGTTTCGCCCTTATCTTATACTTGTATTTAATCGTTTCTCATAGATCTTTACATGTTTTTTTGTATGTTTCCACATGTCGTTATACATAAACTTTATGATGCTGCTCTTAATTTGAACTGTTATGCATACACATACATAAGCTTTATGTTGCTCTTGCCTTTTGGTAGTGCTTAAGAGGTACTGCTGATTGTTCAAAACTAACATTATATAATCACGTTTGTGGATGTAGGATGGGTGAAAGGAAACGTGTTGATACTTATCAATAGCGCCGTGTAATTCCCTTCTGCAAGATGGCGGTAGTTGCGGTCTAGTGATTATCTAAACACATAGCTATCTATCTATTTGATTAAATATTATTAATAATAAAAATTTGTATTAATTTAGATTAAATATTATTATTATTATTAGTATTATTAATAATTTTAATCAATTAAATGAGAGAATGAAAGTGTCCCAAAACAGATTTCTTTTATTATATAGTATAGATTCAAGAAATATATTTTTGTAAGTGTTCAAAATGAAACAATTTTACATGTTTCAAGATATGGAACTCGAAGTTACACTTACCACTATGAATTATGAATGTAAAACAATTTTATTATAAAAAGTTTTGGTTCTGTCGTTACAAATCATTTTGGAACCTGTTCGATTTGAGGACCCAACCGATTTGTGCACCTCTACTAGAGGTGTACGAAACGTGGCTTGTGCCCAAACCGTAGGCCTCTGATTTTTTTAGTTTAATCTCAAACTAGTTTCGCCAAAAGCGGTTCGGGTTAAGCTCCGGTTTTTAAGTTGAAAATCCCAACCCATCCAACCTGATTTGGATCGGGCTCAAAACTGGTTTTAGCATTTAAACACGTTGTTATTAGTTTTTTTAGACGGGCTCAAACCGGTTCGGTTGAAACTCATTCTCAACAGAAAAATCACAAACCTGTACCAAATCGTTGGGTCAAGTTGGACCCAAACCGATTTGGGCCAAACCAGTTTTTACCGGGTCTGGCTTGCTCAGTTTCGGGCCGCGGAACCTAAACAGTTAATTTCTTTTTTACATCTCTAACCTCTACTATGGAGTGGATTGAAGTATTACTTTATGGCCCAACAGATGGAGTGGGTACTGACTACTGGGTAGACATTAGGCCCAAAACTTGATATGTGGGCCATAAGTTGAATAACCTTGGCAAGTTTGTGAGATTAACTCGTGGTCATCTAGTGCTTCTTTCACCCATGATTTAGTGGTCTAGGGATTTTAAAGATATGGTGTTTACACCCATAAAAATGATGCAAGTCCTTGAAGATGCAAAGTTAATTGCCTAACAAGTTTGGTCTTTTCTAGAAGGAAAAAAAAGTTACAAAAAACCTAGTGCTATTTTTGTTGCAAGATTTTAAGATTAATTTTGAAGGTATTCAAGTCTTTTTATATATTCAATAGTTTATATCAAAAACTAATAACACGAGAGATTAATGGAAGGCTCCAATTTAAAAGTTACAGAAATAGTTCAACACAACTCATAGATTGGGCTGATTAAATTATTATATTTATGATTTGAATTTAGCATGTTAAGATATGGTTGGTTAGCTGATAAGGAACTTTTACAAGAGCTTTCATACTATTATTTAAATCAGAAGGGCATACAAGAAGTTATGGGCTAGGAGTAGAGTTACAAAGATCATAACAAGTTTGTCTTAGCCGCGGGACCCAAATTCCATCAATTTGATTCTAGTGGCGCCACTTAAGAAATTTTCAATTCTTGCCTTAAAGACTAAAACTCGTAAATAATTCTTTAGCATAATTTACGTGATATATGTATTCACTTTATTTAATTCCTTGTTTGTATACGAATATTTCGCAATATATACTTAGAACTATCTTTGAAAAAACGCACCATATGTAAGGCTAAAGGGTGTGAGGTTATGGTTAGAACATGATTTGCCATCTAGGAATATGAAAGGAAGGTTACACCACCCTCTTGCTTGATCCACCATGGTTTGCATGGATTAAATCATGACAACCATAATGTCTAATACAAGTTGCCAAAACAAGTAAACCAACAACATGCTCCTAACCTATCATTTACTAATAATATAGTAAGGTTCAGGTAGCAATTTCCTTAAACCCTAGGCCCATAAGTCCCCAAGCCCACCTTAATGCACATCCTTCTAGAAGCTTGGTCCATTAGTGATTAAATTACTAATCCATAAACCTTTAGGGCCTAACAATCTCCCCGTAGGTTTACTGGATTAGTTGTTGATTCAATTTGGAGGACCACCATATAACGGGGCAGCATCAGGAAACAAACGATTCTTGATCACATTTCCAACCGCACCTGTCCACGACTTAGCACATACCTCATACTGATCATTCGTGCAGATTTGGCTTTGACTCAAGATCATGATATCCTCCTCGTTAAAACTCATTAGATCCAGCATGTTTTCTAATTGAATGGACTTCTCTTATGTAACAATCACAGCTTCAGCCATTTTAGGGTCGTATGCCCAGAACTGAAAGGTCTTGAGAATTCCCTTTGCGAACTTGCGAGCAATGGGAATGATCTTTTCCTTTTCAGTTGGTGGCCAGATGACAGTCTTGATCGTTCGCTTGGTGTGAGGATCACGAACTCCATGACTTTTCCTCAAATAAGATTCAGCCACCTTCATGTTCTGGAAGTTGTTCTTTACTTCCTTTTCAAGCTTAGCATGAAACGCCCATCCTCTACCTCTTTGATTTGGATCTGAGTCGTGATAAGGGGTACGTAACAAGCTTTGTAGATCAATCTTCGTCCACGTTTCGAATTGGGATTCCTTTGCATAATATTACATGTGCCCACTCTCACGTGTGATCAACCACATATTCATGTCATGATCATATCTCCAGTTTACGATCTTCGATTTGTTTCCCAATGTGTCGTAGTGACTGGATTCCAAATCTGTAACATAACGATCAAACCGTTTAGTTGGATCTGTGAGTTGGAAATTTTCATTAAGTGGATTCATGTCTTGGTTTTTCATGACCAGCATCTCTTTGTTGATTTGCTTCTTCGCTGGCTTCTTTCTTTTCTTTTGTGGCTCGACCGCTAGATAAGCGTTTAGGCCTGCTTCATGTTCAGTATCCGCCACGGCCCTTTCTTCAGCTGTTCGTTCTTGTCGACCAACATTCAACTGTTCATCATCTTTATCAACAAACTCATTTCCAAATTTCTTCTCAAGCTTTGCTTTCACATCATATACGACCGACATCAGCATGTACACATCACCTTGAAGCTGCTCTACAGTTTAATCCTTGCTTGATATTTGAGCTTGCAAGGATGAGATTTGAGCTTCTTTCAAAGCAGCATCTTGTTCTAACACAAGCACTCTTCTCTGCAACTTCGCCACATCAACATCCATATCATCATCATTATCACCTTCCTCAATAAATTTCATCTCGTTGGTGGCAAAGCGCATGACTGCTTCATCATGCTCTGAGAAACCAACACCACTTGAACTACCCACATCGAACCTAACGCCGCTTGAGCTTTCTGGCTGCGATTGGGAAGTTGTTTCAGGTAGATCAAACTCAAAATCAAAATCGAAGTCTTGTGTGCTTGTTTCTTGAGTAGCAGCAGTGACTTATGGATCGGTGTGCAAAGTAGGCTGTGGTTCTGTGCTTGGGCCAGTTTGTTGAGTATCAGGAGCTATTTTGGTTCTTTGTCTCTTATTGGATGCTTGTTCAACATCCTCTGTTGCATCATCTTCACCGCGAACTTCTCTTTCATGAATAGGTACCGAAGGAGGGTTTCCGACACTATCCTTTAATGATTCAATTAGGGCTTGAAGATTTTCTGCAGCCATTAACGTTGGTTATCTGATAGGTTCCTTTGTTTCCTCAGACACAATAGCCTCCACATCACTGTCGTCATCAGATTCTTCTTCGTCTGTGACCAATACTTCTGTTTCAACTTCAGCTTTAGCACCAGCATTAATGTGTTGCACCTCATGTTCTTCTGCAACAATGGCATTCAAAGGTTGAGGTGCTGCCACTACTGGTCCAAACCTCCCGTGCTTTTCTAACGAAATCCTTCCAATGAAGTTGTGTTTCTTCACGTCTCGTTCTTTGCAAGCATTTTCAAAGCATCCTGGACCCATTAGCTTCAAGTTTAAATGGTTCGTTCTCTTGACCAATTTTGGGTATTTAGCATCTAGAATCATCTGGACGAATCTGGGATATAACATGAAGAACTTCTTCTTTGGATTCTCTAGCATCTTCTTCATATTATCGAAAATAAAGGCCAAAAATTGTAATCCCAGTTGTTGACAAGTGAGACTAAAGCAGAAGCTTGAATTTTATTTAATTGATCGAGTCCGCCTTTGTTTTCTGCAATGCACTGGAGAAAGATGTATACAAGAAGTCTCCAGTACAATAGAAACAACTTCTTGAGGACGGTTGGATAGCCTCTCTCGTTGCTCATTCTGTGTAGCGTTTGCACAACCCTATCTTGTTCGTATGAAGTCGGATGATTTGGTTGATCTCCAAACTTTAACAATTCCCGAACTATCACTTCAGTAATGATTGTCTCCTTTTTCTTCAATTTCGCTACAATGGGTCCTGCACCATTAGCACCTTTCCTGTTAACTTTGGCTGATAGCCAAAAGCTCTTGATGTAGTCGTGACATATATCTGGATTCGTCTTCAGGGCGTGTCTGATTCGGCAGTCGTTGAGGCCGATAATCAATGAGTTGAAGAGTTCAAAATAATTGGCAGGCGGATCCGAAAGATATCCGGCTTGGTTGTGAAAAAGTTCTACTTCCAACGGACGTTGATCAGCGATAGCTTGCGTCATTTTCTACACAAGTTTTAACATGTTCAATATATTGACGAAAGTTAACTTTAGTTGAAAGTTGACGAGTCAACAAAAGTCAACGAGTCAACAATTCAACCCAAGTTAACAGGTCAAACAGAAGATCAAAGGGTAAAAGAAGGGTCAAGGTCAAAAGGGTCAAATTCTACTCGAAATGGTTGGGGTCAAATTCAGGGGTTCAGCTGATCTCGGATGAACCTTTGGCACTGCTTCAGATTGACCTTGTCAGTCATCCGAGACAGTCTGAAACTCTAATGTCAGATCTTGGATGGATTATTCGAGATGCATATTATGATCCGAGATGCATATTATGATCCGAGATGCATCAGAGATACATAGGATTCATCCGAGATGCAAGTTGTTGTCCTGAAGTTCATCCGAGACCCATCTGAGAAACATAGGAACCTTTATCCGAGATGAGTTGTCCGAGAGAGAGAGCGAGAGAGAGAGAGAGAGAGTCTAATCCGAGATGCTAGGGTATGAAAAATGGTCCGAGATATGTGTCTCGAATAAAAAATGAAACCTTTTATAGGCATTTCGGATTAGGCCTTCGGTTCGTAGGCCAGGCCCATCTTGGAACAGTGGTCCGAGACATAATCCGAGATGGATAGGCCTGATAGTGTTGATTTATCCGAACTAGTGGGCCCATCCGAACCAGTGGGCCCCATCCGAAACTGTGGGCCAGATTATTATTTTAATATTTTTCCTTTTTCATGACAGAAAACATCTTTCTCAAAATCCACAAACCAACCAACCAAGCAACCTCTTTTATCAGAAAATAATAATAAAATAATAACAAAGGGGTAATATTGGGTGGAACTACCATGGGATCAAATCATTTTCGGACTCATTAGGGAACATTTTTCAGCTCGGGCTAACTTGGACTGGTCCACGCGATTGTTGATATATATGTCCTCTTAAGTCTAACGCTCAGCCTTCTACTTTCAACTTCATGATACGCTTAAGGTAGATTTATACCATGACATCCGTGTGTCCCATACCAAGACATACCCCCGCGATCAAGGTAAGTGAAGGGGTATGGTCCCAGATCTCGCGTCAGCATCGACCGCGAGTGACCATTACCCTTATCAAAACCCCCACTAGCTAACAACCTACCTGTGTCCATACGGGGACGCACCGACACAGTGGTTGAATCCAATCTGCCCAATGATGGAGGAGGACTTACCAGGAATATGAGAACAATATAGTGATACGGCATGGCACCGCGTCTGGTGTATGAAAACGGAAGCGTCCACAGCGATGCGGCCTAGCACCGCATCCAGTGAACACTTCTATCAATACAAGGGAGTTGGATGACAGCAACAGTCACCATGGACGACGATGCGGCTTGGCACCGCATCTCGCGTATTTCTTGATCAAAGAGTGAGAAGCCGGAACGTCTACAGTTACCGCAAACAGCGATGCGGCCCGCACCGCATCCTGTACATTCAGCAAGTGGGACTGACACCACAGAGCAAGTAGCACCAATGGCAGCCGCCTGTCAGGTCTACGTAAGCGATAGACTGACGTGGCATCACCTCCACAACCGACATGCCTGACACACCTGCAAAGGTGCAGCATGCCGTTAGTCTATCCATCCACTCCTCCTTCACTCCTCGGCTATAAATACCAACCCCAAACCAGGTTTGAGGTATCTCTTCACAACTCTCTCAGTACTACTACTATCATACTTTTCTTCCCAAGCAGACTACTGATTCTCACGCCGGAGAGTGGTAACAAGGAGCACCCCCACCCCATCCTCCTTGTTACGAGTCACGGTTTGTTTCCTTGTGCACGAGATCAACCGGCAGGCGATCCAGCCAGCGATCCTCGAGAGGAAGGGATTAACCCTTCTTGGCGAGACCAGTGTGTTAGCCCTGCCCGGTTAACCATTGTTTCATCATTGGCGCCCACCGTTACTCTTAAGCACTTTTTTGTACCATCCCTCTCCCTCTCAAAAGATCATGTCAAATCGCATACATAACACTACCGGGGATAAGCTAAACCCCACCAACCCAGGTAATGTGGGGACCGCCCCCCCAGACCTAAATCCTGGCCACATTGGCACATCAACGCAAAGGGGTCCATCTCTAACGTTCGGACACGACCTATCACAGTACGCATCTGTGATCCCTCCGGACATAGACCCTCACACCTGGTATGACCAGCAGGCAGCCCTGCTAGCCGCAACATATAACCGAGCTTGCGCTGAAGCACAGATACAAGCCGGGCCTACCCTGACACCACACACACCTGCGGGTCGTATTTTACAATATGACGGCAGGGCACCCTCACGTCCAGCCTCCAGAAGCAGGCGTGAAGACCGCGGATCCTCTTACTGCGAGGTCCGCACAATAAATGAGGACGATTCCTCATATGGGTCTCGCACCAGAGGCCCAATACAAAGCCGCCTGGGCCCCCAAGGCGATAACAGGCGGCAATCCACAGTCCACCACGGTTCCGGCATCCAAAGCCGGCTGGGACCGCTGCCCCAATACGAAGGTTATGGCCGTACCGACCCGGACGACCATACATATTGCGGGGATTCACATGACACCAGCAGCAGACCGGGAGGACGCAACTATTCTCCTCCCACTCACCCCCGCAATACACACCTCCGTGCTGTAAAGCGCCCCGAGAACCAACCCTACAGGCCAAGGGCCGCGGCCGAAAACTCCAAATTCGGCCGAAGAATCGCACACGCCCATGTCACCACCACAAAATTCCCATTCAACATTGGGAAATACAACGGTTCGTCCGACCCGGACGATCACATGAACATTTTCATGGGCGCAGGGTGCATCGGCAGGTGGGACGAGCCCACCTGGTGTCATTTTTTCCCACAGACCCTGACGGGTCTGGCCAGGGCTTGGTTCGATTCTTTGCCAGTAGGGTCACTGGCCTCATTTGAGGAACTACATGCAAAGTTCCTCGCACATTTCAGCCAGCATCGACGTCACGTACGCGATACGATGGACTCATGAATATCTATCGATGGGACGACGAATCTCTCGAAGCATTCGTCGTCCGATACAATAAAGAATGCCCGGAGATAGGCGACGTTGCCGACCAAATGGCACGTAACCACTTCATCAAAGCCTTCAGAGATGAACAGATGGTTATGACTATCTCCGGCAAAGACGGCATGCCGAAAAAATGGGAGGATGTCATGACCGCGGTCAAGACATACGCCCAGACTCAGCGGTCACTTAAACCGCACCTCACAAAGGCGCCGCCCCAAGCGGGAGGTCAGACCTCCCGCTACGAACCTAAACGCAACAATAAGCGCAACCGGGACGCAGGGAATCGCGGCAGCGATTCCAAACCGTACTTCCCGCGTACCAACCAGTTTGACGCAAGGGCAACAATTAATGCCCAACGGGATAACCAGGCGTCAAAGAAAGAGTCTCGGGACCGCAACTGGACCGAGATCACCAAGTCGCCGAGCGAAGTCCTCCTTACGAACGTGCAGACCCTACGACCGGCCCAACCAATGAAGTCCAAGAAAAATCAAGATCTCACTCTCTACTGTGAGTATCATAAGGACTCGGGCCACACAACAAATAACTGCATCAGTCTCCGGCTGGAGATTGAGCGAGCCCTAAAGGAGGGGAAGCTGCAACACTTGTTGCCAGGTGGACACAAAGCCACCAAACGCATCACCCCCCATGGCGAGGGCACCTCCTCCGGGAAGAGGACCATGTATGTGGCCTCGACCCATATGATCAATGGAGGCAAAGGAAGGCCGCGCAAGGCGGCGAGAAGACCGGACAATGACTGGAAAGACGAGCAAGTCGTCTTCCCAAAAGTCCGAGGCGGTCCGCGCGACAGGCGCGCCGTCGTTATCACCGGCCAACTAGCTCATTACCGCACCGAGCGATTATTCATCGACCCGGGCAGTACTTCTGATATCATATACGAGCAATGCTTCAACCAGTTCGATCAGGAAGACAAAGATCGGTTGCAAGCAGTGGATTACCCGTTGGCCGGATTCGCAGGGGAAACTGTCTTTCCCCTGGGCCAAATTACGTTTCCTGTGCGCCTTACCAGCGGAAGGCACACACGAACAGAAGAGGTAAACTTCATGGTTTTACCTCATACTTCCAAATATGACGTGCTCCTTGGGAGAGAATCCCAAGGTGATTTCAACATGATTACGTCCGTACCCCATTCTGCAATCGGTTTCCCAACCGAAACAGGGGTCGCAATAATCTATGCACGTCGCGAAGCTTTGACGTCGGACGAACTGCGTCCGACCATGATAGCAAGGCCAACTCCCAACAACCAACCAGAAAAATGGGTCCTCAACGCAAAGTACCCAGAGCAAAAGGTAACATTGGGCCACGCCTTGTCCCCTAACACCAAAGCGCACCTGAAGCAGCTGCTCTTCATAAACCAAGATATTTTTGCGTGGACACCCGCAGACATGACCGGGGTCCCACGCGACATTGCGCAACATTTCTTGAATACCTTACCAGGTATCAAGCCAGTGATCCAAGGCCAACGCCACCTTGGATCCGCAAAAAACCAGGCGATGCGTGAGCAGGTCGAAGAACTGCTCTCCGCAGGCATCCTGCGGGAAGTCAAGTACCAGACTTGGTTGTCCAACCCAGTCATGGTAGAAAAACCATCGGGGGGCTGGCGCATGTGTGTCGATTACAAAGACCTCAACAAAGCCTGTCCCAAGGATTGTTACGCACTTCCAGAAATCGATGAAAAGGTCGATAACCTCGCACCATTTCGATGGAAGTGCTTCCTCGATTGTTACAAAGGCTATCATCAGGTACAGATGGCAATCGAGGATGAAGACAAAACGGCATTCCGCACCCCTACAGGAAATTACTGCTATACAAAAATGCCGTTTGGGTTGCGCAACGCGGGCGCAACCTATCAAAAACTGATGAACGATACTTTCCACGGGCAAATCAGCAAAAGTGTCGAAATCTACATGGACGACCTGGTCGTCATGAGCTTGGAAGAGGATACCATGCTCACTGATATTGAAAGAACATTCCA
Source organism: Helianthus annuus (assembly GCF_002127325.2). Taxonomy (NCBI): domain Eukaryota; kingdom Viridiplantae; phylum Streptophyta; class Magnoliopsida; order Asterales; family Asteraceae; genus Helianthus; species Helianthus annuus. The sequence goes on along the minus strand of NC_035444.2, from coordinate 87,208,799 downwards.
AACTCTGCGAAGCATCAATATGAAGCTTAATCCAGGGAAATGCTCGTTTGGAATGGAAGAAGGCAAATTCCTTGGGTTCATCATAACCAAAGATGGATTCAAGGTAAACCCGGAAAAAGTTCAGGCGATCGACCGCATGCCATCGCCTTCAACAATTAAAGAAATACAACGACTAGCCGGCAGGCTAGCCGCACTAAATAGATTCTTAGCCATCCATTCAGCTAAATCTTATCCTTTCATTAAGACCCTGCGGAACTGTCTAAAGAAAGAACAATTCCAGTGGACCGCAGAGGCTGAAGATGCCTTCCGGGAAATGAAGGGGTGTTTGATACAACTCCCAACCCTAACCGCACCACGCAAAGACGAACCACTTATATTATACCTATTCGCCGCAGACAATGCGGTGGGTGCGGTACTAATAGTGGAGCGGGAGGGAGTTCAAACACCCATCTACTACATCAGCAAAATGCTCAACGACCAAGAAACAATATATTCAATAATGGAAAAGTTGGTACTAGCACTAGTACACGCATCTTCGCAAATCACGTCATCACGGTGTTAACCAACTACAGGATTCGCTCGATCCTATCCAAACCTGACATCTCTGGGAGGTTAGCAAAATGGGCAATCGAGTTGGGCGCACTCACGCTAAACTACAAGCCGCGCCCTGCAATTAAAGGCCAGGTCCTGGCAGATTTCGTCGCCGAGGTACCGGAAAATCGCATCCAAGAATGCGAACAAGAACAAAACCCTGCACCACCGCTACCTTCTTCAGAAATATGGGCACTTTTTACCGATGGTGCATCCAACGAAGAAGGTGCGGGCGCAGGTCTGCGACTCGTCAGCCCCGACGGCCAGGAGCTTACCTATGCAACCCGCCTTGATTTCAAAAGCACAAATAACGAGGCAGGGTATGAAGCTCTTTTGGCAGGGCTACGTCTAGCAGTTAAGCTCGGCGTCCAACATTTGGAAGCACACGTCGACTCCTTGTTAGTTGCAGGTCAGGTGCGCGGTGACTACACCGCAAAAGGGGATATCATGATCCTCTACCTCGAGCAGGCCTTGCAACTAAAATCAAAATTCACTTCCTTCAATATCCGTCATATCAACAGAAGTGAAAACAAATCCGCGGATGCACTGCCCAAACTCGCGTCCACCAGCTTCCAACACTTGGCAAAGGAGATACGCATTGAAATTTTGCAGAATCCATCAGTACCCCTGCGCCAAGTGAACGTCATCCAGTACGGTACAACATCCTGGATGACACCAATCATTGCATACTTACAATCAGGTGTGACTCCCGAAAGCAAGTCTGAGGCACGCAAATTGCAATACAAGGCGTGCCATTATCAAATGGGAGACGGTATCCTATACCGCAAGTCATACCTGGGCCCACTCCTACGCTGCATCGACCCCCAAGATGCCACATACCTCATCAGAGAGATACACGCGGGAATGTGCGGCATACACGCAGGACCACGCATGGTAGTGGCAAAAATCATGAATGCTGGGTATTACTGGCCCGGCATGCACCTGGATGCCGCCAAAGAATTGCGCAAGTGTATTAATTGCCAACGGCATGCCCCCAAGACCTTGCGCCCCAAGAACAACTTGATCCCGGTCACTACCGCATGGCCCTTTCAGAAATGGGCAATCGATGTGGTCGGACCATTCCCAGACGCACCAGGTGCAGTCAAGTTTATCATAGTAGCCGTAGATTATTTCACAAAATGGGTAGAGGCAAAACCACTTGCCTCCACCACTGCTATGATAACAAGGAAATTCATTTGGGAACACATCATCTGCCGTTTCGGTCTACCAATGTGCATCGTTACCGATAACGGCACCAACTTTGCTGCCGACGAATTTCAAAAATGGCTAGAAGAACTACATATTGAACATATATTCTCCTCCGTGGCACACCCGCAAGGGAATGGCCAAGTTGAGAGTATCAACAAAAGTTTAGTCGAAGGCATCAAAGCAAGGTTGGGAACAGCCAGGCGCGGTTGGGTCGATGAACTCCCAAGCATCTTATGGGCTCACCGAACAAGCCCAAAAACAAGCAACGGGGAGACACCCTTCAGCCTGGTCTATGGCTCAGAAGCGGTAATCCCCGCGGAAGTAGGGCTTCCATCACCTCGAATGTTGGCTATCAACAGAATAGCCAACGATGAAGCACGCAGACTTGACTTAGACCTCCTAGAAGAAAGGCGCGAAAACGCTGCCATCAATGAGGCCAAGTACAAAACCAAGCTTGAAAAATACTACAATTCACGCGTGCGGGTTTGTACATTTAACCTGGGAGACTACGTCCTGCGCGATAATGAAGCATCTAACGCTGAGCGCCCAGGAAAACTTGCCCCCAAGTGGGAAGGACCCTACCTCATCAAAGAGGTTTTGGGCAAATACGCGTATAAATTACAAACGTTAGAAGGCGAAACTATCACACGCACATGGAATGCACAACAGCTTAGATGCTGCTACATGTAAGCCATGTTTTTTACATTTTCATGTAACCTATCGGGCCGCAGGCCATTTGCAAATAAATAAACGAGCGATTCAATACAATATTGTTTGTTTCTACTATTACAAATGCGTGTTCCACTTTGCGGTATCCGCAAAAACAGATTGGCAAAATCTTCATTCGCGATACCCACACAAAGTGCTAACCACACACAAATATTGTAATAGGCCAACAAAGGCAAAACATTAAGTGTTTATCCGGCTGGATACATAAGTTTTTACAAAACTTACACAATTCCTAAACCCTAATAGGGCAAACGATGGAATTGACTCATATACGACAAAGGTATAGAGTATACTCGACCCCATTCACAATGGGTAGAGTTCCGGATACAGAAGTTTTTACAAAAACTTACACAATTCCTAAACCCTAATAGGGAAAAATGATGGAATTGACTCATACTCATGCGACAAACGTATAGAGTATACTCAACCCCATTCACAATGGGTAGACTTCCGCATACATATGTTCAAACATGCAAGAAGTAAAAACACTTGTACAAATTGAGCAACAAACTTTATATTCAAAAAATTCAGGCACCCACGTGGTGCACAATGGATTTACATACAGTTCCAACATGTACAAGAGGAAAACAAAAAAGGGGCACACAGGCCAACCTAAGTCCTATTTTGTACCACTGGTACCCGCGCCATCTTGGCCGCCACCAGCAGTATTTTCCTCTTCCGCGTCGGCATATAGCATCCGCAACCGGTCTACATTATCCGCGGCCTCTAAGCATTCGTCAAGCTTCTCCACACAAGAGAGAGACGTGTCATAAAAGGATGCAACGGCCGCATCAAGAAGCGCTTCGGTGTCTACATCACGAAACCCGGACCGTTCATCAGTGTAGCCGCCTTTAGACAAAATGTTTATATGGTCGATGCAGCGGCTGTAACCAGCTTTAAAACCAGCATCACGAGCACACTGCTTGATCAAGTCTATGCCAGTTGCGGTCTCAGGCGCATCCATGATAGCCTGAACAATCTGCAACAAAAGAACGATAAGATTCACATGCTAATCCGAATAAATACAAAGGCACGGGATACTTACATGTGCAATACCGTGACTCCGCATCCACTCACGGTCAGCCTCAAGCTGGTTAAACGAAGACGTCAGGGCATCTCTGGCCTCGACAGCCGCATTCGCCCGCTCTTCCGCTACTGTCACGCGGGCAGTAATATCTGCGAGCTTAGCCTCACGAGTCTGAACCTCAGCCTTTCAATAGCAAGAAGCAGTTTGCACAAAATTAGTAAACATTCTCGAAAGGCAAAATGAAGAATAAGACAGGAAAAGCAAACCATACCTGGAGGCTCACAACGGTCTGGTTTAAGCGAGTACGGTCAGCATTCGCTTCATCAAGGGCATTGGCAAAACGGGCCCCCGCCTTCTTGGCCTCTTCAAGAGCCTTAGCGGTCCGGGCCTCATCCTCCTTAGCCCTGCCTGCAGCTGCCTCGGCCGCAGCCTTCTCCTTGGCCAAAGCAGCATTTGCGGCTTTCAGATTGGCCAACTCCTGGCGAGCACGAAACAGATTTTCATTCTGTTTAGCCCAAGATTCTTTCCGTGTCTTGCGCTCATTGGAAAGTTTTTCGTTCCAACTCTTGCGTTCATCAGAAAGTAACTTAGCAAGAGTACGAACCTGTTTCAGCTCAGCAGTCGCAGCCCACTCCGCGGTCTGTTTCTGCTTCTCAAAAGCAGCCCTATCCTTTTCAAGCTGCTCCGCACCCGAACGAGCAGCTCTCACTAACTCTTCCGCCTCGGCCCACAAGCGTGTAGCTTCCTCCTCTCTGCGGCCTAACACCCTGTAATCTTCCAGAATGGCATTCGCCACTATGGAACTTCCCACCAGCATGGTGGAAAGTTGATTAATGCGCAGAACGGGCACGAGCAGTTTCAAATGGGGTGCCCAGGCCACCCAGAATCTCCTTGCAAGCGGAAGGATCGTTGGAAATATCATCCCCCTGCATAACAGTCTAGGGGGATCGATGATAACTTGTACTTCGATCCTGCGTGTAAGTGCGGTAATAATACTCCAATTCAGACTCCCCATGCTGAATCGGAGGCCCATCATAACCCGCACCACCAGAAGAAGAACCAGTAACCTTCTCACCAGCAGGAGATTTCTACGGCTCAGCACCAGATTGTTGCTTCCCAGCATCAGAAAACCGTAGATCCAAATTATCAGCATCATTTGGAGAGATCAAGTTGTTAGACGAATCAACGGTATCAAAAATCTGGGTCGCAATCTTCTCCGCAGTCTTCTCCGCCTGCACGGTCGGATCGGGCACCACCTTGGCAAAAGGTGCCGCAGTTTCCTTCGTAACGCCCGCATCCGTAGCCGTGGTATGCAGGGGAGACGCGGGAGCATCAAAGAAAGAAAAATCTTTACCTTGCGGTTCTACAAAGCAAAGAAAGCGACAACTATCAGAAACCAAGTTGTGCATACAAAAACACTTGCAAAAGTTATACACTTACCAGCAGTGACCGCAGGTTTCTTTTGCGTCGGACCAGTCCTTTTGGACTGTAGCTTCCGACGTTTCAACTCACCGGCACCAGCAAATGTCTGCTCCGGTTTCCTCTTCTCACCAGCAACGGTGGAACCCGCAGCAGTCCCACCTACAGTCGGACCACCACTTGGAACACCCAAACCCTCAAGGGTGTCAGATACTACCACATAATCGGTATATCTGCGGTAACAAGAACGAGAGGTACCTGCGGCCTGCGACACCAAAGGAGGGGCGGCGGAACCCTCAGTTTTCTCCTTACCGCGACCCCGCATGGTTTTCTTCACTTGCTTCTTCTCCACATGTTTCTTGGGGACAGGTTTTTCAAACTTCCCCAGATCCCCAAGGGTACCTGCATGTAAACAATCCAGCAAGCAGATTACAAGGGTGAACTTTAAAAACAAGAGAATTTTAGAAAATACCTTCGCCTTCTAGCATGGGTGCATTCAGCACATCACTTGTGGGAACGCGGAAATTGCCAACAATCTCCAAATTAAAACCCTCCCGTACCCCACACGGAATCAGCTCAACCTTGCCCTCAAAATCAGGCTCAAACATCCTCCACAGGCCGACCGCATCCTCTGATAAAACACATACACATCACTAAGAGGATAAAGAAGCAAGGAAAACAATCAAGAGTAACAAGCTTACCACCACTCTTTTCCCACAGAACGGGCCTTGCCTTCCTATCCGGCCTGGTGAGCATCATTCGCAACAACCACAATTGATTGTTGTCCAATTTCTTAAGTTCAATAGGCCGCAACCTAGAGAACCAATCCACAGTCCTTGCGGTGGGGACAGGAATATCCTCCGAAGTAACACCCACACTCACGTCCCGAAAGGTCATGTTGGCATACACCGCATAGGCTTTAACGTAGAAAAAGCCCTTTTTCCACTTGGTAAGACCCTTCGGAGGGGTCATCAGCTTGGGACTCCCATACCTCTGGTTAAAAGAGAAAAAACCGGTGTTTACCGTCAACTGGTAAAACCGCCGGAAATTCTCAACAGTGACGTCCAAACCATGAGCACGGAAAGTATACTCAAAGTTCCTGATTCGGAACATCTCAAATGGACTAAGTTGGGAAATGTGGAGGTGATAGTATTCTAACACCTCGGCAACAAACACCGTCACCGGCAGTCGGAGGTTGCCATCGTTAAAAAACTCAGCCCACAGGGTGATATATCCCGTCGGGGCGTCGGCACCGGTGTCACCCTCTTGTGGGTACGTGGCACCCCACTCATCTGCCATTTGCAGGCTGGTCATCAGGACCCTAAACTGCTCCCTTGACCACTTCAATACCGGTAACCCACCACCGGGAGCACCACCATCATCGTCTTCATCTTCATCAGCCGCTGCTACTGGCTGTTCAGGGTTTTCACCCTCCACATTGTGTGGATTTGATGGTTCAGCCATCGGAAGTATAGAAGAAAAGGAAATGAGTGCTAAGAACTCAAACCACCTCACCGGAATTTCAAGAAACCTTATCGGAGAAGACAGAGAAATCTTTTTTCTCTCACCGAAAATTTTGAACAAGTGAGGGGAAACCACGAACGGTTTCCCCTTATATACCGATCGCAATTAATGCGACATGGAAACTGAATCATCACGTTCAAAAAGAGCGAGTTATGCGTCACCACGTGTCAAGCCACGCTTCCGTTGACAGTTACCACGCACGCGTGGCCGCACACGCGCCTGACATAGGAGACGTTTACACTCCTGCTACAGTGCATTTAATGACCTCGGGCAGTGAAAATGTCCTTTCATTTCAGCACATGCCAGAAAATCTCACCAACTTCCACCAACTCACACGTGCGCTCAGCTACGTATACAACAAAAAGCGACAACATTATCCAAACACAAGCGGCATGCGGTTTCTCTCTTATACCGCACCATAACCCATACCGCATGTCGTTTTTTACATACCCCATAAAATAGCCAAACAATTATATCTTTCCATGGTTAAGGGGGTATAAACATGTCCACACATACCCACGAGCACACGTGGAATATGCGGAGATGACACACACGAGCCCGTATAGATGTGTCAGATACTCAGAACCAGCGTTGTTCTTTGGACTGAACCGCATCTCAGAAACAGGTAAACCGCATTGCCTTCATTATCTTCAAGCTTCAAATCCCTCCTGTCCGGTTCACAACCACAGAGGGTGCATAAACAACTTCTTCAACAAAAAGAAGGAGGGGAATGTACGTGCACGCACATCAGCAACCCTGACTCCTGATCCTTCAAGAGCCACATCCAAGCAACATACTCGTTCCAAGCGAGTATGGGGTGACAAAACCGCAGACACTCATGAGTCGCTGCGGACACACCCATAGCTCCGCAAATGGTTGCTACGGAAGAGCCACAACTAACTCATCACATAGATGAACGAAGCTACTTCAGGGAAAACTCCTCGGTATTGGAGCATGAAGGAAAGTGGCTAAGGAAGAGATGCGGACGAGATCCCCAGTGATCATAAGAGATCTCGTCGAACAACAAGCGACCGAACAGCGGTAACAAGTCTGCTTATGACTTTGTTACCCTACTTGTAAGACGGATAGAATAAACAATGGTGGGCATTACTATGCCTATGACCATGTTTATTTGACCATTATCGAGATTCACGTTGTTCGACCAAACATGGCCAACAATGACGCAAGTATCCAACATTGTTCACCCAACCGTGGCCAACAATGTCAAGCAGCGAGGTAACCGCAAAGGACGTACGGTTACTAGAGAGCTAATTGGAAGAACATGAACACCCCACAAAAGGGATCATCATTAGATGTCCAATTATTGCTGAAGACCACTCTCTTCTTCATTCACCACCTCAAAGGTTGGTTCGAAGTTTGTGCACATCTTCAACCACCGTCTTAGAGGTTGGCTCGAAGTTTGTGCACATCCCTAGCAAGATCTCAAGGTTGGTTCGACACACCAACAGGTGGCACCCAACCCGAGGCTGAGAATGTCGCATCAGACGAAACATTCTCACCGGTACGGAAGAGGCATCACATGACCCTTCAAGATCTCCAGCTTGATTTACAAAGAGAAAAGACCATCTACATGGTCTAAGATCTTCTCCAGACTCCAAACTACCTTCTAGACACCATAGTCCAGTACTCCTCCCACATGCAACTTGCATATGGCAGCAACACTAGACTGGGGGGACTTGAAGGGGTATGGTCCCAGATCTCGCGTCAGCATCGACCGCGAGTGACCATTACCCTTATCAAAACCCCCACTAGCTAACAACCTACCTGTGTCCATGCGGGGATGCACCGACACAGTGGTTGAATCCAATCTGCCCAATAATGGAGGAGGACTTACCTCGAATATGAGAACGGTATAGTGATACGGCATGGCACCGCGTCTGGTGTATGAAAACGGAAGCGTCCACAGCGATGCGGCCTAGCACCGCATCTAGTGAACACTTCTATCAATACAAGGGAGCTGGATGACAGCAACAGTCACCACGGACGACGGTGCGGCTTGGCACCACATCTCGCGTATTCCTTGATCAAAGAGTGAGAAGCCAGAACGTCTACAGTTACCGCAAACAGCGATGCGGCCCGCACCGCATCCTGTACACTCAGCAAGTGGGACTGACACCACAGAGCAAGTAGCACCAATGGCAGCCGCCTGTCAGATCTACGTAAGTGATAGACTGATGTGGCATCACCTCCACAACCGACATGCCTGACACACCTGCAAAGGTGCAGCATGCCGTCAGTCTATCCATCCACCTGCTCCTTCACTCCTCGGCTATAAATACCAACCCCAAACCAGGTTTGAGGTATCTCTTCACAACTCTCTCACTACTACTACTATCATACTTTGCTTCCCAAGCAGACTACTGATTCTCACGCCGGAGAGTGGTAACAAGGAGCACCCCCCACCCCATCCTCCTTGTTACGAGTCACGGTTTGTTTCCTTGTGCAGGAGATCAACCGGCAGGCGATCCAGCCAGCGATCCTCGAGAGGAAGGGATTAACCCTTCTTGGCGAGACCAGTGTGTTAACCCTGCCCGGCTAACCATTGTTTCATCAGTAAGCAAAACGGTTCATCGTAGCAGGTGAGTATACTGAGTCCATCCTTTTGTTTTTACAACGCCACACTTTCAGGTGAACAGGTCAGTACTTTCGTACAACAGAGTGACTAGTAAAGTCTGACGAAGGCTAGGCAAATACCTTTTTTGGTATGAATTTGGCTTTAGAAGCACACAAAATTCTCTTTTTGTGAGATTTTCTTCCGTTTAAGGTTTTGGCCCTTTTTGTTGGTCTTTTAAGATATCCTGACTGTGCCTAGGTCTGCATATAATCTGGATGCAACAGAAGGATAGTCCTGATATCCCAGATGACGCATCAGTATAAAGACCCGAAACTTCAGATGTTGGCTATCTATCAACGCAGGATTTAAGACCATGAAATCATACGTCATTGGTCTGTTACCCACGTGACATCGCAATAGATCCTCGTCTTTTCAGCTTCAATACCTTACATGTGTTGTGACAACCGGTAATTTACAGCTCCTAATTACGTGATTAAAGAGGATTAGGACGATAATAAATAGTGTATAAGGCACGAATTAACTTAATTAGGCTTCGGGAATGCCTAGGAGCGCTTATCTGACGTTACAGTGCGCGTTTGGTGATTTCTTGGAAATCTGCTGAGCATTAAGCGATAACGAACTGACATCGTACAATGTACTGACAACGCCGACAATCACAAATTTTATACGAATATTTTATATTTATAAATTTAGTTTTTGCGAATTTATAGCGCTTCCGAATGTCACAAAGCGCAAACGTGAACGAAAAACGCGACTGGAGGAACGCACCGACAACGAAACGGAAGCATCAGACACGCGTATTAACTTAAAAACTGAAATATTATGACATATTTAGCTTCGTTTTGAAATTTTATCATTCGTGGGCGAAATCGGGTCGAAAAATGGACAAGAAACGACAAACGAGGCTTTCACGCGATTTAACGCGAACGATGAACGGGCGCGTCAAATATCGATATCCGATGTAATTTTGAGTGTTTCGACTCGAAAAATTTATTTTACGAGAATTTACAACGATTTGGTTCGACAACGGGCTTCAGATAACGAAACGGGCTTGTGGGCCTGGGCCCAAGCCCACTTAAACCCCTTAGTATAAATACCCCTTATAAATTTAAAACCCTCATTTAAAACCCTAAATACCCAGCCGCAAACCACAAATCCTCTGATCTCTCCCCCTCTAAATCTCCGGTCACCGGAGATTCTCATTCCGGTCGTCGTTTGTTTCTCGGCCACACACGTTCACAACCACACCCCTCCGACAACACTCCACTTGCACGCGGTAAAACCCTAACACCCCCCTCCCTGGTTGCTCGATGTTTGATGGCAGGCCAGCTGTCGTACGATAGCACGACAGCTAGAGATGGAGAGAGAGAGGAACGGAAGAAAGAGAGAGAGAGAGAGAGAGAGAGAGAGAGAGAGAGAGATCTGCAAACCAAGGAGGACCGACGTCCACTCGCCGGCGACGCCTCCGGTGACATTGTTCTCCGGCGATGATAATGACGACGTTGTGAAGATGGTAATGATGTTCTGATGAGGTTTAGATCGTAAATCAGACCATGTCGGTCCTGATCGGTTCGTTTTCCGCGGCTCCAGCAGATCCGACGGTACCTTTCCACTTCCGACAAGCACTGACATTGTTTGGTGGTGATTACTTCGTTCAAACTTCAGAAATGATGTTCTGGTTCGGGTTTAAGCAGTCATATGTCCAGATTCAGATTCGATTTCGAGTTTTGCATCGAGTCCGAGTCGACTCAGTCAATACCCGAGTCAACTCGGGTCAACTCAGTCAGCCGATTAATTCACTCTTGGTCGCACGAGTTCGGGTCAATAGGGGGTTCTCACAGTTCAGATTTCAGTTTTGAGATGTTCGGTTCAAACAGGTCACAGTCAAAGGTTCGGGTCAGCAAATCAGTCAACGCACGTAACTTGGTCAACTTTCAGTCAACGCAGTCCACGCCCGGTCAACTCTGGACCCGGTAAAGTTTAGGCGTAGCTAGTAAAAAATACGTTAGTTTAGATTTCTATTATAGTTATACGCGACCGAGCTCGATCCGATTAGTTTACACTTATACGTTAGTGAATTGTTACATTTTTGGCGAAATTGACATAACTAGTATATATATATATATATATATATATATATATATATATATATATATATATTGCGTGAGTTGATTGAATTGTGAATTTTGACAAAATAACGACAACTTGAGTTGTCTGGTTATTCCAAAAACAGAGAAAACTCTGTCCGATTTTCATAAAAATCTGAAAACACGACATGCGATTTTATAAAATAAATATGAAAGTTGTTTATTTTTGGTGACGTTTTACAAATTGCAAAACAAAGTGTAACGTTCTGACAAACTTGATTTACAAGTCAACAAAGACTCGAAAACTTTCATAAAATAGATATAATTATTTATATTTATTTCGAACGCCCAAAACTCGGAAGTTTTTATAAAATAAGTATAATTGTGTATATTTATTTCAAACATCGTTATACATATCACTTTTATAAAATGAATATAATTGTAATATTTATTTGAGATGCCGTTAATTCGTATACTTTTATAACAATAAATATATTAATTTATATTTATTTCAAACATCTACTCGAAGTACGACACCTTTCCGTAAGATTCATAATAAACGATGTCATTAACCGACTCGATTCGATAACGAGCTATATGTATATTTATTACGCCTCACGAAAACTACGAAGAGTCGTATTACTATTTCATCTACGCCTTCTATTAGCGACGACTAACACGACTTCGTGTACATATATATATATATATATATATATATATATATATATATATATATATGTAGGATTAGGTTCAAACGTGAACAAAATCTCAAGAGTGAACTGCGTGAACTGATCTGGTCCCTTGATTTTTATGATCTTGAGATTAAAGTGAGTGGCATGATGGTAACTATTTGGTTAATTTTTTTTCATTTAATTAAATACAAAAAGGGTATGTGTAATTTCAATCTTAAATTGATTGCATAAATCTCTCACAAATCAAGTAATCAATTATCCTCTTAAATTGATTGCATAAATCTGTCACAAATCAAATCAAGGATTAGAAAAGATGTAACTTAATTCAATTATTAAAATACTTATTTGTTAAAATGCGATGTACACATGTGTATTCTGATTTTGCTCTCTTTTTAATGCGATGTACACATGTGTATATCGTCTGTTTTAGTGATATCTCAGAATTTTTTTTTGTATCTAATGTTGATGTACACCTGCGAATTACTGTACACATATGTACGATGCTGTGTACACATGTGTACTGTTCTATTTATATCCAAGTACACATGTGTATACCGTTGAAATATGAAGGTTACGTGGATCTTAAAAAAACAAAATTTGAATTCTGGTGATGAAATCTGAAATAAAAATTAAAATTGAAATATGGTGTTTTGTTGTTTGTTTTGATAATTATCTTATTAATAAATAAACATAATGTGGATAATGAATTTAAATTAGGAAAAATGTAACTTAATTCAATTATTAAAATAATAATTTAAATCTAATTTTTTATATAATTACAATCCTACCCTTAACAACTAAAAAGGAAATCAAGGGTCCATATCTGTTCACGCAGTTCACTCTTGGGAGGTTGTTCACGCTGGAACCCTACCCTCTATATATATATATATATATATATATATGTATGTATGTATATATATATATATATATTTTAAAACACTCGAAAACTAAGTCGTCTTCGAGACTTAATTTCTATCCCGATTATCAATGGGATCGAATAACCATAATTCGGTTATTTCAAATCAAAACGATAACACTTCCCTAGAATCGTTGGATAACGATTCGGTAGAGCTCGGACACGTGGTTTAACTACGTTGTTCTATTTAGAAAACTGATAAGTATTCCTTCGTAGGAATGTCACAGTTGCACGCTAGCTAATTCGTGTTCTTGGAACGACACTTCGGAATCACGCTAAGCTAGCTTTGCACAGGAACATCAAGGTGAGTTCATAACCCTCACTTTTTCTAGTTTTACATTTTTACAAATGTTTTCGGGGGTGGAAAGACATGCAAGTTTTGCAAAAATAAACAACTTTTCGATGAACGAAAACTCATATTTCTAAACCATGTTGCGAATGGATTTAAGGAATTTAAATGGTTTACGAACGATTTAGACTAAGCATACCGGTTTTACAAAACACACGCGTATTTACGAAACGTTCATGATTTTCATGACTAGAGACGGGAATGTCCTAGTTACAATAACGGGACTGGGTGGGTCTGCGTACGTAAAACGAGACAACCCAGTGAGTTCATATCCCCCTTTTCTTTTTAACGTTTCGGTTTTACAACTCTCGGGGGGGAAATACATGTTACTTGGTATGGTTAAGCAACAGAATGAATTAGCAGATCACGTGCGAATAGGCTGATACTTAAAGCACCATTAATCTTGTTTAAGACCACGGAACAAAGGGGGTAGATCTATCGGGTACAGGGCGAGCCCCACTCACGAGTCCTTGTGTGACCACATGGAGTTTCCTTTGTTACCCTCGCCGGGTGGACCGGTACTAAATCGCTTACGGATTGGTGGCTTCCTATGTCGACACACATATTAATGTCCTAGCTACACATTAATGATCAGCATGTTCATTGACGCTTTACATACCGGATTTCGACACCTAAACTTTCAAATGTCTTTAAGATTCATTTGACACAAACTCACAAATACATGCATTTACAAACATTGGTAACGTTTTCAACTTATGTACAAGTAAGAGGACGAGTTGGTCCTGCTTACAAAGACTCTCGTGGGTTAGACTCACAACTTTCATATATCATGCTGAGAAAATGATTTTACTATATTTTCTCAACAACTTTTAAACCGGTTATCAAAAAGATTTATTTTAAATCTTTTCAAAACAAACTATGAACTCGCTCAACTTTATGTTGACTTTTCGCATGTTCTTTCTCAGGTTACATTTTCAAAACTATGGAACGGTTGGAATAGGAGAACCCATGGGAATTCGAGTAATTAGCAGGCGTTATATTTCTAGAAGTCTTTGCTTATTTGCTTCCGCTGTGCAATGAAGGTACCAGTCCAGTCACGCCAGCTCCGATATTTCGGGGTGTGACATGTGTTAATCAAATTTCTTTAGCACAAAATTTATTTCACTTCCAAGCAAATATTTCTCCCCCTAAATTTGTGCAAAAGTAGAATACTTTATGCTCAAATTTACTTATATAATTAACTTATTATAAAAACCTCCCTTTTTTATCGCTCAATCGGTGAAACACATCATTTTCAAAAGATCCACAATCACATTGAATCTCGAGATGCTGACAGGTCTTGTAAAAAGATCCGCTGTATTAGCTGTTCTATGAGCTTCTAATCCAATAAAAGATGATGTTAGTGGGTGCACTCAAATTGTGAGGTATCGCATTGTATATATGGAGACATTATAAGAAAATGAACCGAATCTAGTAGTGAAAGCCTATTTAAAAATGTTCGTAGATGTTGCCGAGCTTTTGTGGGATATTTGTTAAAATTACTCAAAACTAGAAGTTGCTACTCAATTATTGATTTGTAAAGCATCGTGTAATGTACCCAAGTTGACTTATAATCAATTACCATTTTTGAAGATACACGCTTGCAAAAAGTAGTCACTTCTACCAAATCTTTCAAATCAAAATTTTATGGAGAAAAATCAAAATATACATGGATAGTATTTGCCTCCAGACTTACAAGAACGATCGAAGGAACTTCTACCAAATCTTTCAAATATCTCTCTGGTAGGATAACTTTTTTGAGCGTATGTAGGAACGTTGTTGAACCCGAATGAGTCAATCAGAAGAGTTGTGAATCCGATTCAAAGGTGGAATCAGTGAAACGGACGCGCAAACTAATTATAATGCTTCTTTGATTGATTTAACAACGTTTACAACCTGAAAGCAATTTGGCAGCACTTCGTTACACGTTCCAGATCCGTTGCCAAATGAACAACCAGTGCACTATTTATAGTTGTGATAGTTTCGCTTATATGGACAAGTCCATATGAGCAAAACCTTTTACAAGTAGTTTCGCTTTTATGGACATTGTCCATATGAGCGAAACCTCTTGTATAACCACTCATCTTCGACTCTCGAACCTCGTGCACTGATTATTCTAATCTATCCTATTCTATTACATGATGCAAGACGGAGTCAATAGACGTAATGCACTAACAGACTCCCCCTCGGATATTGACGAAGTCTTCAGTGACTAATCTCTGTTATGCCACCTCTTCGGTCTTGATCATTCTGCCTTCTCGTTCTGATTGTAACATTGTAATCATCCATCACTCTTTCTCTTTGATCAGCTTCTCTCTTTAACTTTTACATCAGAATCTCATCACATGCCTTTATACATCAACATCTTTATCAACAGCATCTTCATCATCAGCAGGCTCCCCCTTTCTTCAAGCTTCCGTGCTTTTAGGGATCGACACCTAGCTTTTCAGCTACAAGCTCTTTCAAACTTCCAGCTTGTCTTCAGACTTCCCCTAAGACTCTGCTCTCGGGATCGTAGTCTGGATTTTTCTGCAATCACTCACACACTCGATAAGTACCCTTATCATCAAACTACAAATAATTTTGCAACTTCAACAAACAGGATTTTAAGCTAAATCTTTAACAGTATAAGCATCCAAATCCCCCACAGTTAAGCATCCAAGTCCAAATTAATGACCTTGGAGATATCACAAACTGTTTTAGAATTTTTATAAAAATATCAAGTTTCAAATTAATGAACTTGTTTTATTTTCAGAAACACACTCAGCTTACACTACAAAAAAAGTGAGCAGTAGGGACTAAATTATCAGAGACTGATGTTTCAGTCCCACATATATCGTATCTGGGACTGATTTTCAGTTGATGATAACATTGGGGACTAATGTTTACACAACACATTTTAGCGACTAATATTCAGTCGCTGATACATAGATGCCTTATTTGAGACTAAATTTCAGTCGCAAATATGTGTGTGCCATATATAATTTTGGAGGGATACTATTTGGCTACCGAATTTCAGTCTCAAATATATTTCCTATATAATGAAATATGGTACAAATGTATTTGAAACTATTCTTCAGTCTCTAATATAAAAGAAATGTATTTGAGACTGAAAATTTCAGTCTTGAATGCCTTTTGATATAGGAAATGGTCAACGACTAATTTTCACTCTCTAGTTATGTTAATATAAATTCTACCATTTTATGAGAAGTATGAAGGACTAAAAATCAGCCTTAAAAATCTTTGTTTTGCAATATTATTTTGGACTCATATTTACTCTCCGGTGTATTATACATATGAAATTACTAGAGACTAATATTGAGTCTCCAATAATCGATATGTGTTTAACTACTTTAAAAAAAATATATATATACTATAGACTCAAGATTAGTCCTCACAATACTTTAAAAAAAAAATAGAGTGGTCTATTGGTGATCCTGGTTTGTTCTAGAGCTTTTCATATTGTTGACCCAGTCTTCGAATCCCTCTTCCCAATTCATCACTAAATAAGAATGTTTTTTTTTCTTTATTTTTGGTTTTCTTTATTCGTTTTGTCTTTTCCCCTGTTTTTTAGAAACCTTTGTTACTTTAGATCTTTTTTTATCTAATAAACAAATTTTGAAATGAATACTTATATTTTTTTTATTTTTTAACGTTTTATTACGACATAACTTTTTGTGAGTTCTGAATATACTATCACCGTGCATTTTATTTTATCTAAGTTTGTGTCTTATCAACGTTTCAATATGTAAAACTGAGCCGCTGCAAAAATATATTTTCAGTTCAACACCCTCGCTGCACAACGTGTTTTTTTTAATTTTATCTATGTTTCAATTAACATAACCAAGCTACCTTAACGCGGCGGACATACGACCACTATTTTGTATTGTTAATTGTGAGAACAAGGCTAGTTAGACGGATTGGATCGTGAGCTAAGCTTGACGAAAATGAACATTGACCAAACTCATTTTACCAAAATAAACATCTAAAGTGGCTAAGGTAAGGGAACACATAAAAATTTATTCACTTCAGACCTTAACACATGTCTGAAGCGTTACAAAATAGAATTTTAAATCATGTAGGCCCACCCTTATATCAAATAGTAAATAGCAACGTGTTTAAATACTCTTGATATAGCCACATGCTTAAAGAGTCTAGATAGTGTCTATCTAGACTCTTTGATAGTGTCTATCTAGACTCTTTAAGCACGTGGCTATTTCCTATTAGATATGAGGGTGTGGCCTACACTATGGTAACTAACAGGCAATTGAGGTTGTTGAAGGTCATATGGAACCTTTTATGATCAAATTCCGCATTATTGGTTAATTTCATATAATAATGTTAGTGGGGTTGGTGGCCCAAAGGGAGAGGCAATACCTTTAGAAACATCTAACTTAAGGAGGTCATGGATTTGAGTCCTACGAAGAGTAAAAAATGAAATTTGTTGTAAAAAGAAGATAAAATCACGAATCGTCGATAAGGCCACTAGCTAGTGTTCATTTATTGAAGGGGATAGTTAGTAATGGTTAATTAGGGTGACTAATCGTCATTGGGTAAATTAGGCCTAATAAAAGCTATTATGATTGTTAAGACTCAACATTACTAACTAATAGCGTTCTATAAAACAACGTGACTTAGTGATTGCTCAAATTGACTCGGTTTGTAAACTAGTTGGCCCGAGACAAGTGTCGCTCGCTCATTAGCTCGACTCTAAGTTTGAGTCATGCACGATGTCACTATGGCTCGGCTCATTAATTACCCTATAGGGTTGTTCACGAGCCCAGCCAAGCTAGGGCACGCTCCGGCACGGTTCAATTATCAAATAAACTTCAAATTTTAACGAAATACAATATAATTTCATTAACATCATAATCAACCCTCATATATACCAAAGATATCCAACTCATTTCCTAACCTCGTACGAATAATAACCAAATTTTGTATAATATATTATATGTTAAATAAAAAAAACAAATATTCTATCAACACTCACATTTAAATTTAAAGAGTTAAATGCCATTTTAGTCCCTGTGGTTTGGGCCATTTTTCCACTTTAGCCTAATGGTTTCAGTTTTCGCCTGTGGGTCCAAAAGGGTATCACCGTTGCCATTTTAGTCCATTTGATCAACTTCATCCATTTTTTATGTTAACGAAAAGGGCAATTTGGTTATTTTATATGTAATTCTGTTAACTAGAAGGGCAATTCGGCCATATAAAAGGACCGAATTGTCATTCTCGTTAACAGAAATAATGGATGAAGTTGACCCAGTGGACTAAAATGGCAACGATGAAACCTTTTTGGACCCATATGCAAAAAATGAAACATTTGGACTACACTGGCAAAATGGCTCAAACCACATGAACTAAAATGGCATTTAACTCAAATTTAAATTTGTTAACAATAATAGAAATAGTTATAATTTTAAATTTTTTAAATTGAAATTACATATTAACATTTTAATTTAATATTGAAATCATATATTAAAATTTTAATTTAATGTATAAACTGATGAATATGACGAGTCATGAGTCATAAAAAAAGAAAACTCTAAGTTTTTGGGTACATATTCAATCAACTAAGGAATGAAATCTCATTCATAAAGAAATTCGTAAGTTTTTGGGGGTTTTATTCATCAGCGGGAATTCTCAAAAGCAGAGGGCGGGAATTAGCAAAATATTAGGGCTCACGAATCACGAACTCGCGGAAGAATCGGGATGTCATTCCATTTAAACCCTCAATTGAAATTTCATAATGAATATCAGCGATTCTATTGCCGGCGAGTTCTTAACTGCTACGATTATGAAGCATCACCCACAAATCACCTTCTATATTATACTATTGTATTACCCGGATTCGCAAAACCAGGTAACAGTGAACCACTTTGTTGAGTTCATATCAAATTGGTATTATAATCTTTTTGTTTATGCTTGATAATCTTAGATTATACACTTATACTTGATGAAACAAATACATAAGGCTTTCACTTAATTTCGTATCAATGCTTGATGATATGGAATTTTAAACTCTGTGCCTTTTGAATTGTTGATGTAACTTTGAAATTCCAGTAATGGTTAATACTTGTATTTATAATATATATTTTGATCATAAAAAGGTTTCTTTATTTGAATACTATATGTTCATGATGTTTTGCCAAATTTTAGATCTGTGAATTGAAGCACAATATACAAAAGCATTATGAAAGTTGAAACTGGTGTGTTGTGCTTCCTATCAATGATTTAAATGAATTGCATTAGGGATGAGCATAATACCAAACCGGTACCAGTACCGAAAATGGGGAAAATTGGTAGCGGTACCGACTATACCAGTTCGGTACCGGTATTTGGTGTCTACTTAAATGATTTGGTTCAGCTTTATTCTTGTAATAAATTAGAGAGAATGGAAATCACACATGATTAGTATTATTTTTGTGTTCTGGTACAAAACAATACTATACTGGTTGTCTAATATATAATTTTTTTGTTAATGGACTATAAATTTTCTTGTAGCACAATGTGGATGTTTGTGTTAGTCTTGATGGTCCTTACAAGAACAAGGTCTGAAGATGATTCTCGAGTACTTACAACTCAATCAACTGCCGAGGGAAGTGCATCTACTAAGAGGCGCGGTCCGAATTTAAATCTTAGCGTCAATAGGACTCTACAGGATTTGCCTGAGGGTTCTAAAATCCCTTTCAGAATGGATAAGTATACAATATCCTTTGTTGGGACCTCAGCAACAGACTTTGCGACCGAGTGGAATCATTATGCGCAAATTTTGTCCGATGAACTATCACACATGGGAATCGGTACCGGAAGATGCGAAAACCTTGATGTATGAGAAATTAGAAGTAAGTTGTATTAGTTTTACTTTTAAATATTTAGAAGCTATTATGATGTTACATTTTCGTTTCTATCATTAACAATGTATTCGATTCAATGTAGGGAAAATTCGAGTTGTTGTGAACAAATACCATTTTTATGGAGTATGTGCATGCTCGACTACATGCCCAGTGGAAACGCACCCGAGGTAAATGGAGTGAACATTGGAAGAAGAACGGAGGGAAAACCAATCCGCAGCTAGCAAGATCTAAAAAGGAAATCTGATTGCCCGATTCAAGAATGGAATCGTTTGTGGTAGGAAGAAAACAATACAATCAGCATGGGAGGTTGGTGTTGGGCCCGTGTTGAGGAAAAAAGATAGTTGGATGAAATCGGTAGCTGAATCATCTCAACGAGACTCAAGTGAGAACGAAAGTCTGAGAAATAAGGTTATTGCACTAGAGGCGAAACAGAAACGAGATAAGGAGAAATATGAAAGAATGTTTGAGTTCATTGGCACAAAGTTTCCAGACTTTGAAAGCACAATACCCATAGATGCGAGTGATGAAGTTGTTAGTGATAATACAATTTAGGTAGTTAGTTATGATGTTTATTATATTTTTTTATCTAGTACCCTTTTAAACTTAAGAACCGATTATTTGGTGTTATTTTGCTTAGTTATTGTTATGATATTAGTGCTTGAATGTATTAGGATTTTGGGAAGCAAAATGCAAATTTATGAATTATATTACTATAATTTAGTAACTGTATTTTAATATATAAACTAAAAAAATAGTCATTGCAAAACATATTAGAGACTGATTTACAAGACTGATTTTCAGACCCCTAAATAAATATATTAGAGACTGAACATGAATGTTATCTTAGATTGATTATTAGACTCCACAAGTACATATTAGAGACTAAAATAACATAGTATCCGATATTAATTTTTAGTCACTAAACTTGCCATATTAACGACTGAAATCAATTCGTACCTGGGACTAATTCTCAGTCTTTAAAACAGTTTATTGCAAGCTAATTTGATACGGAATCATGATGTAATGAAACCAATAGGGACTATGTAGACTTGTTTAGATGACTAATTTTCAGTCCCTAAAGTTACACAGAGGGACTGAAATATCATAGTATCTGAGACTGATTTGCAGTCATTGAAGAAATGTTTTAGGGACTAAAATGATGTGGTACCATGGCCAAATTAAGGACTGAACTTTTATGCACCGAAGACTGACTGTTAGTACCTGATGGTGTCATACAATGGGGACTGATTTTCAGTTACTAAAACCACTATTTAGGACTAGGTATCTGCCACTGACTGGGGACTGGCATATCAGTCCCTGATAACCATTAGGTACTGATTAGGGAGCATCAAAGACTGATTTTTTAGTCCCGAATGCCAGTCTTTTTTGTAGTTTTAAAACTCAGCATGTCAGACATCGGTTGTCGAAAATAATGCAGAAATTAAAATCTTTTTGTATTTTCTAAAAATATAAAGCAGTAAGAAATATGTACAAACATATTTACAGATAATATTTTTGTTTGAGAATGCGACAGAGGATCATATCAGTTTTTGACAAGTTACAAGTACCGTTGAGCTTAATTTCACTTTAAGAATTAAACAATTCACTTAGATTGTTGATATACTGATCCACTTAAATTTTCATACAAATTTCAACTGATTCAGGATACGAATTAGATGTTTTAAGAACTTAAACTCATTCATGTGTCCCACCTCTTGAATATACTCCCGTATCCAGATCCCAGATATTCAGTCTTACAGGTGAGTATACCACAAATGATATCTGTAAGGGGTAAATGCGAGGGCCATGAGAGCTCAGGTCGATATTTCCGTATACGCAGAGAGATGACGGCTTCGACTTTTCGGTATGTCCCCTTTAGAGGATCTTTTAATTACAATAGCACACGATTAGCATTTGCAATGTTTCATCGTTTTTTATGCTGAGGGTGGTTGCTATATTTCAAGCAATGCGAGAAAGTATTATTCGGGGACTAGGTCAGAACTTCCATTCAGCAGAAGTCCCGGAATAATACCCCAGATATCACTGAGTATAAAGACCTAGTATCTCAGAATATGGGATCTTTCAAACAAGATTTCAGGGGTTACCTATATATCCAAGTAGTGTTCCCCACGAAATAAGCAAGTATTTGAATTTAAGTTTATATCCCGAAAAGTTTACTAAATGTATAAAAAACCTATCGACATATCATCAGTGAGACTGTTTAACGCTATTTAATCATTACAATTCTTTAGCATACTGTATCTGTCTACGGATGTACTATCATTTCCTCTTTTTACGCAAAACTTAAATTTTTGAATTTTATCATGTTTTTGTCTTTTTCAAATTTTCTAATGTTTTTGTATTTTCTAACAATTTTTCTCCCCCTAAAATGCAAAATCATTAAAAATTTGACAACACGATACTGATAGCTTTGTTTTGCCATCCATATTCTGCATCTTGTGAACTGGTTTATACTAAAAGCAGTAATTACCCCCATGATTTACAACACATTGATTTTTACAGTTTGAAAACCGTTTTTCAATCTGATGAATGTAATCATGTTTGTTCAGCCGTGAGGATTTCGGCGTATTCAGTCAACATTTATTCAAACAAAACTAAAAACAAACATATTTTTGGTTTTTTTTTTAATTTTTCAAATTTTTAGGGTTTTGAAAATATTGTTTATTTATGTACAAACAACACTCAAACTAAACTTCCTGTTCAACCAAACCAGGGTCCTGCAACCTCTTCCTCCTTTCCAAGTACCAGGCTGATCCTGTTTTGATTCTCGCAGTCTTTGGTTCCGATGAGCACCTGCACATTTCAACAATTTGATTATTTGAACAATTTAGCCCAGGTCTGTTGGACCTTAGGCATTTCAACACAATAATTTTCATTCAATTTTGGAAATTCGTTGTCATTTAAAACTTTTTCAGCTTTGATTTCAACTTTCTCATCTTTTACCGACATCACTTGTTTCTTAGCACTCCACACGTGACCTTTCGGAGTACCTCTTTTATAAAAGTTTGTCTCTTTTTGAACCTTTTTGCTTTTGAACAACATTTTTAGGTTTCCAAAACTCTTGAGGTTTTATCATATCAACAGATGTTCTCCAACTCTGTGTTGTTCTGAATCTGGGTGTGTGAGAATTCCAGGTCTGTCTTGACTCAAACCTGTTAGGGCTTGATTTTCATTTTTGATTGGAAGCAAACTTGTTTGTATTGTATCGCCAAGTTTGTTTCGAATCAAATCTGGTTGACCTTTGTTTCACACTCTCAGATTTCTGTTTTCCAATATCAACAAGCTTTGGATTTTGACACTTTCGTGCAACATGTCCAATTTGATCACATTTAAAACACACTTTCTTTGAAACATCCTTGGCCTGTTGTTGTTTCTTTTTCATAGCATTAAACTCCTCATTAGACTGTTGTCCAAATTTGAGTTTTTCCTCTTCTTTCAAGCTTTTCCCTTGAACAAAATTCATCTTTTGTTGCAAATTTTGTTGTTTACTTTTATTCCAATTCTGTTTCCTTTTATAACCCAAACCAGCCTTCATGTTTTTCTTCTTAGAACCAGGCTTGTTATAAAAAGATTTATGACCTTTACCAGCAAACTTCGGAATTTCAGACTTTTCAATCTCAACCATTTTGAAAACTTTATCAACCTTTTCTGAAATCACATTCTGAATCGGGAATACAACATCTAAGAATACTTTGTCCGATCCAATCATGGTATAGACCAATCCCTTTGAATCATCATCCAAATTTTTCTCGGATTTTGTGTTTTTCAGATATCCATCATAAAGATTTCCTTCATCTTCATCCTGTGATTCAGACTTACCTTTTGTAGACTCATCTTTCAAAACGCTATCAACCACCTTACTTACCACCTCTGAATCATCAGCATCATCAGATTTGGTGTAAGTCACATTGATACTTTCAGGTAATTGGTCAGCTATGTTCAAACCCTTTGCCACCTTTTCCTCATCATAAAAAGTATAATTGTTTCTCAATGGTGCTGGTACCTGATGAAATTCTGAACCAATACCCTTTTTGCAATGATCAGTATCTTTGTCATCTGGTGTGATGTTGAAAATGCGTTGGAGAATGTACGAAGAGTTATGATAGCTTTGAAGTTTTGTAACAATCTTTTCTTTTTCAGCCAAGACTTGTTTAAGATTAGCAATTTCATCAACACACTTGTTCAATTCAATTGCTTTTCTTTAAACTTTCTTTCATACATTTCTTTAGTGACTAAAGTTTCAGACAATCTTTGATCAAAACTTTTGACTTGGCTTTTCAAAGTATCATAAGTTTCTTGTACTCTCTGACTCGACCACTTTAAAGAATCATACTGTTTTTGTAAATCTTGAAATTTAGATTCTTTTTCAATACAATCAACACATTTAGCTATACACTTTTCTTTCAAAACCTTATTTTCTTCTTCAAGAGCATGACATTTTAGTGTTAGCTTTTCAACTTTTAATTTCAAAATTTCTTCTGTTTCAACCATTTCTTTACATTTTGTTTTGAAAACATTTTCAAATTTGGTTGCTTCAATTTCTTTCGCTTTAATTATTTCTTCTTTTTCAGTACAGGCTTTGCACATTTCTATGCAATTCCTGCACTTGTTTTCCTTTTCAGCAACTAAATCAACATTCGATAAATCAGAAGATTTTCTTACATCAGTCTCTTTCAGCACTGATTCTTCTGTCTCAGCTTTCTGAACTTCTTCTTTCTTCTCCTCTTTTCCTTCTTTAAGTGGTTCCTCAATCTCCTGTTATTCTTCAGCTCTCTGTTCCTCTTCAGCAGCAAGCTTTGCGACAGCTTTTACTTCTTCAATTCTTCTTCTTTTCTCTTCTTCGTCTCTACCACCTTCGGTAGACTTGCTTCGCAAACCTCTCTTATCTTCTTCTCCAAATCAGACAAATACTCTTTATCAGATAACCTTCGTGTGTTGAAAGTAGCTTGCCTTGGAAGCAGATTTGTTACAGCTTTGAAATCCACTTTTGATGGGTCAGCAACTGGATTACCCCGTGGATCCATGTAACATTCCAATTCTTCATTCCATCGTTTGGCTCTCTGGGCTTCTTTGAAAGGTTCGTTTAATTTTCCAATTTCCCATCTTGCATAGTCTGCTTTCCACCATCTATCAGGATCAGCTTCAGCAACAAATGCATACCCAACAACATCTTTTTCTGGGCAAACTTGACTCCAGTCGTAACCTTCATCGTCATATATAACTGCAAGAGCCTTAGATTTTTCTTCAGGCTGTTTCAATCTTGGTGGCTCAGACTTGTTCTGATGGTATATCGCTTTCTTGTAATAATCTTCATTGAACGGGTTTTCAGACTCATCAGCAGCATACGCATTTCTACACTCGCGCTTGAAGTGACCTTTTTGTTTGCATTTAAAGCATGTCACTTTGGATTTATCAAGTCCCAGTTTGGTAGATGGTCCACCAATTGACTTCCTCCCCGTGATCTCCATGAACCGCTGTGCTCGACGAACCGCACTGGCCATGCACCATCTTATGTCCATTAGTTCCATCTCCTCGGGGGCCAATTAATCATAATCTTATTTTGTCAAGTTGGTGTTGCCAATCTTCCCTGCAACGAGGCATTCATACGATTCAAGTACAGATGCCAAGAAAACCATCTGTTGTTTTGCCGACTGTTCGCTGAAATTCTGCCCATTCTTCAAATCAACTACGATATTACACTGGAATAGATTCTTTGAAGCAGATTGGTCTGAAGTGTTTGAAGAAGATCCACTGTGAAAACCACTGTGAAGACTTTCATTGTTCACTGAATTTGAACTTTCTGTAGAAAACGCTGTTCTTGGAGATCCAGCCTGTGGTACATTTCCTCTGTAGTAAAGTTCCACATTCTGCTGATAAGCTGGACTGTTGACTTTGGATCTTTTTATCTCCAACTCATGGCTTTCAAGCCTTTCAATCAGCAAATCCACTTTTAGATCATCAGGCTTGATTGTATTTTTCAGCATTAGAGCGAAGTATTGACAATCTTGATCATTTGGCAATGAATCAAACAATTTATCCACCATCGTCTCTTCAGAATATTTGATTTCATGTCTGGTCAACTCCATTTTCAGATGTCCGAATCTCTCGATCATTTTACAAACAGATTCATTTTTCATACAACAGAATAAATCAAACTCTTTACGCAACAATTTCTTTTTGTTTTTGACAATTTCATTACTTCCTACACACTTTTTCCCTAACGCTTCCCACAAACTCTTTGAAGTTTTCTCTTGTTCAAGTAACGAAATAATATCCTCTCTCACTGACTGTTTGATTAATGTGATCATCTTATATTCAGCCACAATATTTTTTATGTCTATGTCTGTGAAATCTTTTGGATCGATTAACTCTCCTCCCTCTTTCACTGGTTCAATGTATCCATTTGTCAATTTTAACCAGCTTTCAGGAGCGAAAGCTTTTACCCAACCCTCAAATCTGTTTTTCCACCAGTTATAGTCTTCAACTTTCATTAACTTTGGTGGCTTCTGTTGGCTTCCGTACATGTTCTCAAACTTCAAATTCTCTGAAATCTCGCTTGAATATTCTTCCAACTCAGATCTTCTATCTGTCGATTCGGAAGTGAACGTGTTGTAGAATGTGTTGTAGAACTCTTCACCGTTGTTTGACATCTTTAATCACCTGAAAGCAAACAAACAAATTCAATCAGTTAAAACAATATCAAGTAATTTGAAATACACTGATACTCGTTTGTCATGAAATGATCTTGACACGATAAAATTCACTTTCGAACGAAATATGACACACGGGCGAAATCTGATTGAACGAATGAGCGAAACCCAAGTGACGAACAGATGAGCGAAACTATCTTGAACAAATGAGCGAAACTTTATTGGACCAAATAAGCGAAACCTTGTTGGATCGAATAAGCGAAACCAGGAGTTAAGATGTCCTTAAAAGCGAAACTAGGGTTATAGTGATCACAAAAGCGGAACCATGTCTTGCAGATGACACAAAAGCGGAACTATATCTCTTGGAAGTCCTTTGGAGCGAAACTATGTCCTTTTGGAGCGAAACCTCACTGAACTAAGTGTCACAAAAGCGAAACCTTTTGAAATTTTGTTCACTGGAGCGAAACTATGTCCTTTTGGAGGTCCTTTGAAGCGAAACTATATCTCCTGCAAGTGACACATAAGCGAAACCTAATGTTCACAAGAGCGAAACCATGTGTTCCTAAAAGCGAAACCATACAATGTTCGAATAAGCGGAACCACAGCCGAAGGTAATTTGGTCCATTTTTAGGTCCAATTTTGATATGAAACTTTCAAGGGTTTGTTATTATCCACTAATACATATTCTGTGAAAAATTTGGTCGATTTTAACCATGGAAACTTGTTCAGATCGAAAAAGAAGGTGTAGAAGACAGAAAACAGATCCAATTGAGCTAAACTCTTCCTCCTGAGCTCTGATACCACTTGTAGGAACGTTGTTGAACCCGAATGAGTCAATCAGAAGAGTTGTGAATCCGATTCAAAGGAGGAATCAGTGAAACGGACGCTCAAACTAATTATAATGCTTCTTTGATTGATTTAACAACGTTTACAACCTGAAAGCAATTTGGCAGCACTTCGTTACACGTTCCAGATCCGTTGCCAAATGAACAACAAGTGCACTATTTATAGTTGGGATAGTTTCGCTTATATGGACAAGTCCATATGAGCGAAACCTTTTACAAGTAGTTTCGCTTTTATGGACATTGTCCATATGAGCGAAACCTCTTGTATAACCACTCATCTTCAACTCTCGAACCTCGTGCACTGATTATTCTAATCTATCCTATTCTATTACATGATGCAAGACGAAGTCAATGGACGTAATGCACTAACAGCGCATACCGGTGTGCAGCCAACACCTGTTAAAAAAGAACAAAACCGAAACCAAGTTGCTTATCTAACTGTTGAAAAATGGGCAGGTTGGCAATAGGTTTCTATGGGTAAATCGAGTAGCTTATATACCCCCCTTAAGCCCATACCGGTGTGCAGCCAACATCTGTTAGAAAGGAACAAAACCGGAATTGAGTTGTTTATATAACTATAGAAAAATGCACTGGTTGGTAATGGGTCACTGTGGGTAGATTGTAAGCGCAACTGAAAACAGTTCTCCCTAGCCTGCTATTCATATAAAAAGCAAATAACATTTAAAAAAGGTCTACTAGTATCACCAGAATCACAATACACAAACATGCTTCGTAAAAATATTGACCAAAGTAACCAACAAAAATGTCAAGTTCCTTCTGATCATTTCAATCTCAATAAAACCAAATGACAATATAAACAACAATCACAATCCAACCAAATCTGACTTGAAGTAGTTATTAAGGATAAGTGGATCGAGAGTCCAAGAAATTAAACATATAATAAAATATTTATAATATACTAATTAAACTTACTATTGCTATGCACGTGCTACATACATATGAAAAGATGCAACCAATTGCGATAACCACCATCAGAGCTATTGCTTACACCCAAAAATGCTTTGGTTTCTTTTTTTTTTTCCTGCTAAATAGCATACATATAAAAAACAATATTGATAAATTATATAATTTAAGGAATCTTATGATCTAAATTTGTTGTGTTCATGCCACTTGATCTCAAGGTTACAATGCTCGAATTGCTATATGGATTCGAATGAATTTTAGATTTAACATGGTGGTTGTTCTTATATGTTAAATAAATCGACAACGTTTTTAACGTCAACGTGATAAGAAAGCGAATGAGTCTAATCTTTAAAGAGTCGTTATCTGATCATCATCTCGCATCGTTTTTAGTATCGACTTGTTTCTAAACAGAGACACCTGGGACACCTGAAATACATATATCAAAGTTAAAATAATATATACACTGTTAATATAAAATTGAGAATTGAATCAAGTAAATACAAATCTTTCTAGCAAAGTATTGTCCACCCTTTTAACATTTGGCAACAATAGCCCATCCCAATCTTTCATTCTAAAAATAGTTTGTGTTCCATTTCCTTTTTTGTTCATCATATCAAGACTCGACTTCAAGAAAAAGAAATTGTAAAACTGTTTAAGCTTGAACTCAAGATTTTTTTTATCTTTCCTATAACATATGTAGGTTTGGTGAAAAATTACCAATAGAAAAAGGGTAGAGCAACCTTGTTGCTTGCATTGGAAGATGAAGAGTTTAGAGTTATTAGGGAAAAACGGATGTAAAAATGGAAACGGTTTGCACAAAAAAAAATCTGGATTAATAAAGTGTGAGAAAATAAAGGAGGCTAAAGATATGCCAAGTGGCATATTTGTTTTGTTTTAGTGTAGAGTATAGATATAGATATAGATTTGTAGTTTTGTATTTCAATTTTGAATTCCTGAATTTAAATGAATTTTTATGTTTTGTATCTTGTTTTATTTATCCTGGAAATATAAAAAAAAAGTATTTTACTTTTTTAGTTGGAATTAATTTACTGACGGATTAATAGGGAATAAGCCATTGATTACATTTTAAAGATTCCATCAGTGATCCGTTGGTAATAGTGTATACATATAAGAGAAGATTTTCCAGCAACCGTAGAAGATTTGTCGATCAGTGGAAAAAACTTGCCAGCCATAGAAGAAGAACCGTTGATGATCTCTCGCTAATAGCTCTAACATCTTTCATCATCTTTCATCGTCGATGATACAAATTTATTTAGGAGTAAAATGATATGTTTGATTGTATATTCATCATCATCATCATACTTAGTAAATCCCATCAATAGCACAGCTAAGGTAGGGTCTGAGGAGGGTAAGATGTAGACAACCTTACCTCTATCCTATAGGAATAGAGAGTCTGCTTCCAATAAGACTACCGGCTCACTAGTAGTTTTGCATCAATTCTTTGATTGTAAATTGCTACAGTTATATTTCAAGCTTACACTACTGTGTTTTAGTTAAGCATTAAGTACAATTTGACCATGGATGCAGTACATATTGACAGAAGGTTTCTAAGGATTAAAGAGCTGTTTAAAAAGTTGTAGGATAAGGGTATCTTTTAGAGACTTTAATGGAACATGGGGATTGTCATCACATTATGATCTGTTTGTTGATTATTATGAAGGGATTTTTTAATGGTGTTAGAGAGACAAGAACATGATCGAAGCTTTTCAAGATTTATAGAACAACCATGGGAATAACAATCTCCATGAGACAAGGGAGTAAGGAACTTCTCTTATTTCAATGCAACCATTGACTTTCTTTCCCTAATTAATTGCTACACAACTATTTTATCGTAAGTTAGCAACCGTAGAGTTGCAACATAGAATAGTGTAATAATTGGTTGATACACCGATGAGATTATAGCCTAATGACATTTTAAGGGTGAAATAATGCATTATTGTCAATGAAGATGGGGGTTTTATCAGATTTATTTGATTTACTCTTGAATTCGTGTATAGGCATTATTGCCAATGAAGATGGATATGATCGGGTGGTTCCGCTGGTAATATGATAATACTCTAATGGTTCCGTTCAAAAAAATAAAAATAATTCGTTGATATCTTTTAGTAACCGTTCTTTTGGATCTTTAGATACAAAAAGTAAAAAAGACCAGTTACACAAGGATTATTTTTTTCTTTTCTTGTTTGCAATAGCTTTTTTTTTATTTTTTTTTCTTAACGTAAAATATTACTCCTTTATTTTATACCAATAAATTTAGAATACTCCTAATTGTAATCCTATAATTATATATCAGAAACCACCTTGATAGCTCTTTGTGACTTTAGTTGAAAATTAGCATAGACTAGTAACAGCACCCAGAAAATTTAGTAGAATTCTAGGCCAATCAAATTGATCAGTTGTTTTAAACTTACTGATGTTTTTAATAAGTCAAAGATATATGATTATATTTTAGCTAATATGGAAGAAATTATTACTACTATTATATTTAAGGTATTTTTTAAATATGTATACATTCTTACACCGTCTAAAGTATGGTCGAAAACATAAAATAAGATACAAGTGGGTAATGATTATAACTGGCTTTGTAGAATTATATATAGCTAATTGTCCTCGAGGAGCTGCCATAGTTTGTATTAATAATTTTATATTTTGTTTCCACATCATATGATTTATCAAAGAGAACTTAAATTTCATATGATTCTCTAATGTAACAGATATATTTAAGTGTTAAGATATCACTATAAATTATATTATACATTATAAACATAATTATTCATATGTTATATGTATTTAATGTAGGATATATTACTTATGTCTATAAGTATGTAACGATATGAACGAAAGGGCATATTGGCTGGTTGACACCGTTTCAAAAGACGGTTATTCCCGTCAAGTTTACCCGCCACATAACCGCTCATCAATATGTATATATGTTGGTTGCCGGGAACCTTTTTCCGGTACCAAGACAATTTAACCGCCAAAATTGTCCACCATTCAATATCTGCAAATATTGTTCAAACTAAGTTTATCATCATGAATCCGATGAATGATGATGCTTCCGCTGTTTATAATTCTGGTGTCCAACAATGTGGTATCAGAGCGACAGGCGAAGATGATTCTAATCTCAGGCCAACTTCTACCACGTTACCATGTAAACATTGCTCAGACGAAAAAAGAGAGCGAAGATGGTTGGTGAAGCGATGTTATTACTGTAATAAACCAGGGCATCAAATATCAACCTGCAAGATGACAGATGAAGATGAAGAATCACAACTGATTCGTCTCGCTATTAACACAGGAACACAGCGACAACATAGTGAAGATGGTGATCATGAAAGCGGTCAGAGAATGGAATATCTGGTCGTCAGAACCGATGGAGGTTTCTGGTCGGAAATGTGGTATGTAAGTAAATCTCTAAAGCATCACTTTTCTGGAAATCTAGATATGTTTAAAAGAATAAAATGCATGTCTGATGTTGAAACAAAAACTGGTGAGAATCAGTTTTATTTCATAAGGGGTTTAGGGGTTGTTGATGTAATTTCTGTGTCGGAGAAAATCCGTATTCAAAGTGTGTTTTACACACAAGACATAGACAGAAATGTTGTCACACCCCCAAAAATCCACATGCGGAGTACCACCGCTTGGAGGCATGACTGACCAGGATCTTAACCACCAATCATATTGAACATGTAATATAGTTAAGTAGAGCGGAAGCATTTAAGTAACCCAAACACAAATATTAATGTATGAAACATCATAAGTGTTCAAATAGCATTCACGATCCTTTGCCCACAACGACCTGCTCCTCCCTGTGCAAGCTCCATAATGTACCTAAGGTCCTGCAAGGCATGCAGCAGAGAGTCAACAACTAGTTGAGCGAGTTCACAGAAAGTAAGTTCAGTAATAGAAATGGTATAGCAAGCATTGCGTTCGTTCATCTAATCATGCATCGTATTAGTTCCTTCATTGTTCATGTATAGTATTGGTTTCCATCGCGGGCCCTTTCGGCATGTATGCGAAGATTTGGGTTAATACTCCCAAATATCCTAGACTATGTATATTTGTATCGCTGGCCACCCTGGCATGTGTGCGAAGTTCTAATATGTATAGTTCGCAGCCTTCCCGAGGCATGTGTGCGAAGATCAGTCATAATTATCGCAGCCAACCCTTGGCGTGTGTGCGAAGATCTGTTCAAGTAGGTATACTAGTCTAGCCGTATCTTATCATTCACCATCCTCACCCTGAGGACTCGTATCATTAAGTTCCATTAACTAAGTATGTACGTATAATTCATTCAATCCCATTCCCACCCTGGGAACCCCATGCCTTGGCTGTGTGAACTCACCTTGGTTTGCTCGGCAGATACACAATATAAGGTTCTTGAACTAACGAGGTCAACCACGTCCTAACAGGGTTACCATACAAGTCAGGTTTGGTTCAAGTAATGCACGTATACATCATAATCAAACACGTATGCACGTAAACAGTCAACACATTAAATACACCACTTGTGCGATCCATTACATAAACAGCCCAATTATATAACACCTAGTGAACTTGTGTGATCCAATAGTGTGAGCGGCCCATAATATACTTAACACATAAATGACTTGTGCGGCCCGGATCAGGTTGTGCGATCCGGCCGAGTTGTGCGATATAAGCTAGCCCAACCCAATAACTACATACGGCCCAAAGTTAACTAACATATAACAACCCAATAACATATCAGCCCAAATCATTAATCAAATAACAAATCTTGTGCGGTCAGTAAACTTTGTGCGACTGATAAGGTTGTGCGATCGGTCTTTGGGCCTGTCCGGCCCAACAGTTAGGTACAACATATAACTTGTGTGCATGGCCCAACACCTTGTGCGACCCACACTGGCTTGTGCGACCCACCAGGTGTTGTGCGATCAGGTCTGTTTGTGCGCTCGGGCCTCATGTACGATCAGAGGCCTTATGCGTTTAGTGAACCTTGTATGATTTGATTATCTTGTGCGATAGGCACTTGTGTGATTGGTTTGAATATCTGGAAATCATGCATTCGGTTACAGCTTCACAGTTTCCATCTTTTACACAATTAATCACAATTAATCGGTTTCCATGTTTATTAAATCAATTAACAGTTTTTCAACAAATCAAGCAACATATCGTCGATCAAACAAGCCAACCTATCATGAACTCATATAAACCCTAACCGAAACAAACATCAACAAGAACATCACTATAGCATTCATACGGATCAATCATATCACCTAAGTGTATCATTCGAGTTCAACATATTTCAGCCGATTACATCTTTTCCATCCTAATCATGACGTAATAACATAATCAATCAT
The DNA here is from genome assembly GCF_002127325.2 of Helianthus annuus. Classification (NCBI taxonomy): domain Eukaryota; kingdom Viridiplantae; phylum Streptophyta; class Magnoliopsida; order Asterales; family Asteraceae; genus Helianthus; species Helianthus annuus. Next base: position 87,175,000 of record NC_035444.2, on the reverse strand, counting down.
AGTAACCTTCCATGTGAGCCGATTCACAATCATTATTAACTATTATCATAAACAACATGTTAACAAGAATCCTCGGTATCAAGCAAACATATCCGGAAACATCAACACACAAACAATAACAAACATATCAAGTACTAACCGGATTAGAGAAGAAGCAAGAGTGATCCGAATACAATGATCTTGCCGTCGGTTCCGAGCAAAACGAGAGAGAGAAGGAAATCGCCTAGGGTTTGTGTGTGTGATAATGTGTTGTAACAAGTGAGAGAACAAAACCCCTTACGGGTGTTTGTTCGCGTGAAAGTAAAGTGGGCCGAACCCTCAATGGGCTGCCCTAATGGTTCGCGTACAAGAATAAGGCCCAAACGGCCTTGTGCGGGTGATGTGAGCTTGTGCGATTCAATTTCATACATGCATACAATATATACACAACATACATAACACATTATTCACAAGGTTCGCGTAACATTCATTAATCAAGGTATCACATAGACACGTAACGTTACATCAAAGTCAGTCTAAAGTTCGAGTTGTCACATTATCCCCAACTAAAAAGAAATTTCGTCCCGAAATTTGGTATGCACTCACTGAGGAAGCTAGGTAAGTTCAATCGTTCACTGGTTTTTCCTGGGGTGTCACATCCTCCCCCCGTTGATCTGGAATTTCGTCCCGAAATTCCGAAGTAGTAGCTTTAGCCTCAGTAGTGGTTATATTGGTTCCGAATAACTGGGGGTACTTTCCTGTCATCCTGTCTTCGCGTTCCCAGGTGTACTCTGGGCCATGTTTGGAGTTCCAACGAACTCGAACAAGAGAGATTCTCTTGTTTTTGAGGACCTTCACATCCCGGTCCGTGATTTCTACTGGCTCCTCGACGAACTGCAACCGCTCGTCGATAGTGAGTTCCTTAAAAGGAATGATGAGGGTTTCATCTGATAGGCACTTCTTTAGGTTCGATACATGAAAAACATTGTGAACTGCCCCAAGTTCAGCTGGTAGGTTCAACTTGTAGGCTACTTTGCCTATCTTCTCAATGATTTCGAACGGTCCGACGTACCGCGGATTTAGTTTGCCCCATTTGCCAAAACGAACCACACCCTTCCAGGGTGAGACTTTTAGTAAAACCCGGTCCCCGACCTGAAATTCCAAAGGCTTTCTACGCTTGTCCGCGTAGGCTTTCTGACGGTCGCGTGCTGCCGCCATGCGTTGTCGTATCTGTGCAATCTTTTCTGTGGCGTCCACTACAATCTCTGGACCCGTGATCTGACTATCCCTCACCTCTGCCCAACAGAGAGGTGACCGGCATTTACGCCCGTACAATGCCTCGAATGGAGCGGCTTGAATGCTGGTGTGATAACTATTATTATACGAGAACTCCACCAAAGGGAGATGTTTTTCCCAGCCGTTGCCGAAATCGATAACGCATGCCCGAAGCATGTCTTCGAGAGTTTGGATCGTTCGCTCAGACTGTCCATCTGTCTGAGGGTGATAAGCTGTGCTCATGTCTAATCGTGAGCCGAAAGATTTGTGCATTGCTTGCCAAAGTTCTGACGTGAATCGTGCATCGCGATCCGAAATGATAGATGTGGGCACCCCGTGCCTCGAAACAACTTCTTTAAGATAGACGTCTGCGAGAGTGGAGAACTTATCCGTTTCCTTTATAGGTAGGAAGTGTGCAGACTTGGTGAGTCGATCCACGATCACCCATATGGTATCATTCCCACGCTGGGATCTAGGTAGGCCTGTAACGAAATCCATGGAAATTTCTTCCCATTTCCATTGAGGTATCTTAGGCTGCTGAAGTAGGCCCGCTGGTTTCTGGTATTCAACCTTGACTCTCGCACAGGTCAAGCATTTTCCAACGTACGTAGCGATGTGGGCCTTCATGCTAGGCCACCAATAAGTAGTTCTGATGTCGTGGTACATTTTGTCCGACCCTGGATGTACCGAATAGCGAGACTTGTGAGCTTCATCCATCACAAGTTCGCGTAGACCGCCATAAAGTGGGACCCAAATACGCCCCGTTACATAGTAGGCGCCGTCTGCCTTCTGTTCTAACCGCTGTCGTGAGCCGCGTAAGGCTTCAGCCTTGACGTTTTCAGGCTTCAATGCTTCTGTCTGAGCATCTCGTATCTGTGTTGGAAGGCTAGACTGAATCGTAAGCTGTAGCGCTCGCACGCGCCGTGGTAAGGTGTCTTTCCGACTGAGGGCGTCAGCCACAACATTGGCCTTGCCTGGATGGTACTTGATAGCGCATTCGTAGTCGTTCCGTAACTCGACCCATCGCCGTTGACGCATGTTCAAATCCTTTTGCTTAAGAATATGCTCGAGACTCCTGTGATCAGTGTAAATCGTGCACCTGGTACCGTACAGGTAGTGTCGCCATATCTTAAGCGCAAAATCAACAGCTCCCAGCTCTAAGTCGTGCGTCGTGTAGTTCCGTTCGTGGATCTTGAGTTGACGTGAAGCGTAAGCAATAACCTTGTCGCGCTGCATTAACACACATCCAAGTCCCCGAATGGATGCATCACAATAAACCACGAAGTCATCTGTGCCCTCTGGCAAAGAGAGGATAGGTGCACTGCAGAGTCTATCCTTTAAGTACTGAAAAGCAGTTTCCTGCGTGTTGCCCCAACGGTAGGTGACACCCTTCTGTGTCAGTAGAGTAAGTGGCTGAGCAATCTCTGAAAAGTCCTTGATAAACCGTCTCCGTTGGCGTATCTCCGTTGGCGTATGTGGTGCAGGCCAGTTCCTGATCGTGTTTACCTTGGATGGATCGACATGGATCCCATCCTTGTTCACTACGTGGCCTAAGAAGTGGACTTCACGAATACTATGACGAACTTGTCTAGGTAGGGTTTGCACACCCTGTTCATAAGGTCCTTAAATACGGCAGGTGCGTTCAATAATATCAAACCATCCATCATATCCAACATAAAGTATAGTAGTTAAAATAATTCATAAAACCCAATACGATTGATGTTCAAACCAAACTGTGTTTGAGTAACAGAGACATAATAATGAAAACCCAAAATAAGTTATAAGTTCAAATATCGTTCATTGCGTCTCCTCGTCCTAACACGAAAGCTCGACCTCTTGCCTCGTTGCCATTGTTGTTGTTGTTGTTCCCATTGCCCTGGTTATTGTTGTGGTTCTGATTTTGGTTCAACTGAGGGCAATCGCGTTTGTAGTGACCTTCAGCCCCACACTGGAAACATCCCCGATTTCCACGCTGTGGCTGCTGCTGCTGTGGGTTTTGAGGAGCTGGTGGTGGAAGTTGCTGATTCTAGTTTGCAGGTCGTGAGCTCCTGCAATCTTTGGCTTCGTGCCCTATCTTGAGACATCTCTGACAACGTTCCTTGCGACACCTTCCACTGTGGTGCCTGTTACACTTGTTACATAGTGGGTGTACTCCCCTGTATCCACCCTGCTCCTGACTGCCAGATGATTGCTGACTCGGATTCTGGTAGTCATTCGTCCTGCGCTGCTGTGCTTGAGACTGAACGGAAACTGATCCCCTGCTGGAATCTCCATCCCATTTCCGTTTGTTGTCGTTGGGTGTAGCAGAAGTAGCAGCTGGAGTAGTAGCACTGATGCGTTTGGGTAACTTGTTTTGATCCACCGCCTGATCCGTGAGGCGATGAGCAAGACGCTGGATGTCTTGGATGTTGTCGAGGTTTGCCGAGGTAACATGGCTCTGGATCTCTGGCGCAAGTCCCTGGAGATACAACTCAATGCGCTTCACTGGAGGGTCCACCATAGTTGGACACAGAATAGCCAGTTCGTTTGACCGCTTTGTATAGACTTCAATCTCTGACCCCGTTATTTTCAAGTGATATAGCTCGTTCTCCAGCTTGTGGATGTCATCACGCGTGCAGTATTCCCTCTTAATGAGTTCCTTGAAGTCGTTCCAGGGTGTGGCGTTAGCAGCTGCCAACCCTAAGATTTGAACTTGGGCGTTCCACCAAGTTAGTGCTATTCCCTCTAGCGTGCCAGTGGCGTACTTCACCCTGCGAGCCTCAGGGCATTCACACATCTCGAATACCGACTCGAGCTTCTCAAACCAGTGGAGGAGTCCCACTGCCCCCTCTGTGCCGCTGAAAGTACTTGGACGACAGTCCATGAAGTTCTTAAAGGTGCAAACTTGCTGCTGCGCTGGTTGACCTATTGTGTACGAATAGGGCAAAGTTTAACTACAACGGCTAATTTAGGAGTGTAGGATCTAAAGATCCTAGTGTGTGCTATACTGCAGGGTATACTACCTGCTTGAGCAGCTGCAAGTGCCGCAGCAACTTGAGCTTGAACGAGAGCCTCTAGCTGGGCTTGAGTCATGTTGATTCGTCCAGACATGATCTTCATAGTAAATAGTGACGTAAGTGAGAGTGGTTCGTGAGTAGGGCGATGACAGAAAAGTGTAAGCACGTAGGGATTCTCGTGCTATAGTATCATGTGTATCTAAACGTAATGCGAGCAAAGTTCTAAGCAGTTCTAGCAAACAGGCAATAAACATAAACCTTATTACCTAGGATGTCGAGTCTTGCACGTGGAGCGAAGCGTCGTTGTGGATCGTTGAGAGCACTGTTCTGGTTATAGTCTGGTTTTAATAAAAACGTTTTCCCATATTAAAACCTAGTTCTCTATAACCAATGGCTCTGATACCAATCTGTCACACCCCCAAAAATGCACATGCGGAGTACCACCGCTTGGAGGCATGACTGACCAGGATCTTAACCACCAATCATATTGAACATGTAATATAGTTAAGTATAGCGGAAGCATTTAAGTAACCCAAACACAAATATTAATGTATGAAACATCATAAGTGTTCAAATAGCATTCACGATCCTTTGCCCACAACGACCTGCTCCTCCCTGTGCAAGCTCCATAATGTACCTAAGGTCCTGCAAGGCATGCAGCAGAGAGTCAACAACTAGTTGAGCGAGTTCACAGAAAGTAAGTTCAGTAATAGAAATGGTATAGCAAGCATTGCGTTCGTTCATCTAATCATGCATCGTATTAGTTCCTTCATTGTTCATGTATAGTATTGGTTTCCATCGCGGGCCCTTTCGGCATGTATGCGAAGATTTGGGTTAATACTCCCAAATATCCTAGACTATGTATATTTGTATCGCTGGCCACCCTGGCATGTGTGCGAAGTTCTAATATGTATAGTTCGCAGCCTTCCCGAGGCATGTGTGCGAAGATCAGTCATAATTATCGCAGCCAACCCTTGGCGTGTGTGCGAAGATCTGTTCAAGTAGGTATACTAGTCTAGCCGTATCTTATCATTCACCATCCTCACCCTGAGGACTCGTATCATTAAGTTCCATTAACTAAGTATGTACGTATAATTCATTCAATCCCATTCCCACCCTGGGAACCCCATGCCTTGGCTGTGTGAACTCACCTTGGTTTGCTCGGCAGATACACAATATAAGGTTCTTGAACTAACGAGGTCAACCACGTCCTAACAGGGTTACCATACAAGTCAGGTTTGGTTCAAGTAATGCACGTATACATCATAATCAAACATGTATGCACGTAAACAGTCAACACATTAAATACACCACTTGTGCGATCCATTACATAAACAGCCCAATTATATAACACCTAGTGAACTTGTGTGATCCAATAGTGTGAGCGGCCCATAATATACTTAACACATAAATGACTTGTGCGGCCCGGATCAGGTTGTGCGATCCGGCCGAGTTGTGCGATATAAGCTAGCCCAACCCAATAACTACATACGGCCCAAAGTTAACTAACATATAACAACCCAATAACATATCAACCCAAATCATTAATCAAATAACAAATCTTGTGCGGTCAGTAAACTTTGTGCGACTGATAAGGTTGTGCGATCGGTCTTTGGGCCTGTCCGGCCCAACAGTTAGGTACAACATATAACTTGTGTGCATGGCCCAACACCTTGTGCGACCCACACTGGCTTGTGCGACCCACCAGGTGTTGTGCGATCAGGTCTGTTTGTGCGCTCGGGCCTCATGTACGATCAGAGGTCTTATGCGTTTAGTGAACCTTGTATGATTTGATTATCTTGTGCGATAGGCACTTGTGTGATTGGTTTGAATATCCGGAAATCATGCATTCGGTTACAGCTTCACAGTTTCCATCTTTTACACAATTAATCACAATTAATCGGTTTCCATGTTTATTAAATCAATTAACAGTTTTTCAACAAATCAAGCAACATATCGTCGATCAAACAAGCCAACCTATCATGAACTCATATAAACCCTAACCGAAACAAACATCAACAAGAACATCACTATAGCATTCATACGGATCAATCATATCACCTAAGTGTATCATTCGAGTTCAACATATTTCAGCCGATTACATCTTTTCCATCCTAATCATGACGTAATAACATAATTAATCATAGTAACCTTCCATGTGAGCCGATTCACAATCATTATTAACTATTATCATAAACAACATGTTAACAAGAATCCTCGGTATCAAGCAAACATATCCGGAAACATCAACACACAAACAATAACAAACATATCAAGTACTAACCGGATTAGAGAAGAAGCAAGAGTGATCCGAATACAATGATCTTGCCGTCGGTTCCGAGCAAAACGAGAGAGAGAAGGAAATCGCCTAGGGTTTGTGTGTGTGATAATGTGTTGTAACAAGTGAGAGAACAAAACCCCTTACGGGTGTTTGTTCGCGTGAAAGTAAAGTGGGCCGAACCCTCAATGGGCTGCCCTAATGGTTCGCGTACAAGAATAAGGCCCAAACGGCCTTGTGCGGGTGATGTGAGCTTGTGCGATTCAATTTCATACATGCATACAATATATACACAACATACATAACACATTATTCACAAGGTTCGCGTAACATTCATTAATCAAGGTATCACATAGACACGTAACGTTACATCAAAGTAAGTCTAAAGTTCGAGTTGTCACAAATGTATTGAGTTTAGATTAGTTGATCACTCAAGGTTTCACGGTGAATTTCACCGGAGACAAGTGTAAGTTATTCCCTACTTTTAGCGTTCCCCTAATCAATAAGAAAAGTGAAATTTCTGGAATGACCAAGGAAGAAGAAATTGGAATTCTGGAAAAACAGACAATGATGAGTAAAGAATCAGAATTCATGAAGTGTCAAGAAAGATTTCTTGAATGATTATTTCGAAAAAATGGATGTATCATCCAACGAACCTGATTGGAACGTGATGATACTTCAGTCAATGAAATTCAAGGAATTCTTAGATTGTAAAGCATTACTCGATATGATGGATGATGATGAGTATGTCCGAAAGTATAAGTTTATACTGGAATCAAAATTCGATGTGATGGTGGATTGGTTTTTAACCAAGAAACTGGGAGTGATGACAAGGCCAATCCTGGCCTATGCTTCAAATAATCGGAAAATAAGTCTGTTAGATCTGTATCTGATAGTTGAAAGAGAAGGAGGACATCGACGGGTGATGGAAAATAACCTATGGGCCATGGTAGCCAAAGACATGGGTTTTGAGTATGAGGAAGGAGAATACATGAGACTGATATACACTATGTATTTGGATGTGGTCATCTATTATTACAAGTATAAGTCAGTTCAAGGAAAGGCGCTCGAGAAGGAGGATGTCAAGATGGTGATTGATCCGAAACAAAGCAGGAGTGAAGGAGACAAGCAATCTGGAACTGATGCAGATCAAACGGAATGCAATTCAAGGAGTGCAGAAGCTGCTGAAAAAGATGCAGAGCATTACGCGTTGTATGCCGGCAATGACTGGCAGGGAATCAAAAGGCTGAATGCAAGGAGGAGGTTCGATTTTAACCGAGCAAAAGCTGCCGTGGATGATGCCAACAACAGTGTTCTCAAGCACTCCCCTAAACACCATTATGTTTAGGGGAGAGTATTAGACATCATAAACATAATTATTCATATGTTATATGTATTTAATGTAGGATATATTACTTATGTCTATAAGTATGTAACGATATGAACGAAAGGGCATATTGGCTGGTTGCCACCGTTTCAAAAGATGGTTATTCCCACCAAGTTTACCCGCCACATAACCGCTCATCGATATGTATAAATGTTGGTTGCCGGGAACCTTTTTCCGGTACCAAGACAATTTAACCGCCAAAATTGTCCACCATTCAATATCTGCAAATATTGTTCAAACCAAGTTTATCATCATGAATCCGATGCATGATGATGCTTCCGCTGTTTATAATTCTCGTGTCCAACAAATTAAACCTTGTAGTATATTTATTTACAAATTCCAAATTTGATAGTAGTGGATTCTAAAGTAAAAGGAATTACTTTTCATCATGGTTTCAAATATTAGGAAAATAGCTATATATAATTGGGATATTAAATCACAAACAATAAAAAACTAATGTAGCATATGAACAAACTAGCAAGACAACGTACATGGAATGTATCAAACTATAAAATACGTTGTCATGCACGTGCTCAAGTATAACTCGCTTCAATTAAGTGAGATTTTCTGAGAATTATTGAAAGATGCGTTCAGTTTGATGAGATTCAAAAGGATGGTACTACGAAGGAACCATCTTTTGATATATTTGATTTAATCAAGTTACAAAACTATAATGAGTTTATTAATAAACATATGTCATTTAATTATTTGATAACATGTGCCCTATTAATTGTAAATTATCATAAGATCAACAATATGTAACAGATCGACCAAACAGAGGGGCTTCAAAATATCCTTGTTTAAAAGTCTTATATGTTGGTTAAGGGTGGCGGGAAAGGTGTGCCCGTAATGAGCGTTGATATACTAGTAATTGTAAAGGGGGTGGGGGTGGTCATCACTCATCACTCACAACACCCAATTAAGTTTCGCCATGTCATCAACCATTTTTCCATCACTCACAACCTTTTTAGTGGCATTGCTCATCACTCACAACACCCACAATAAACCCTCACACTCCCTCACATGTTCCATCACTCACAAGTCCATAATGCGTTAATATTATCACGCACTCTTGCCATAACTCGTGATGAACAATCAGTGGCGGTGGCCATTTGTTTGTTTTCCACGCATGGACATTTTATCACGGGAACTTTTTCCCCCACCCCGCCTCCCCTAAGCATCGGCGCCATTTAGTGTTCGTTTCTTACAAAATGTTGACTGTTAAGACTATGGTATAATTCTTTAATGCAACCATTAGAAATTTTGAAACACCGCTGCAATGCTCGGGTAAGATTACCAGTTCTCATAACAATCAAACTCTACAATAATATACAAGATGTGCGTATACAATAAGAAATTATCAAGCTAAGTATATACGCTCATTCTTTTAAAACAAACAACATATTACGTTAAACATATTCTTTGATATATAATATATTATCCTTATAAGTTATAACATTGCATGGAATTAAATTATACGTGCTGGTGTGGAATATCTCATAGACGTGGGTTTTGCGAACAATCCGGCGACCGTTTTGTTGTTTTTTTCTAGTCATCTTCATCTTTTTCAAATTTCTCATGCACTGCCAGCTACAAATCCCTAAATATAATTTCATTTTATTCTATTGCTCAGCAAACCCCCATATATATATCCGCAACCACATGCCTACACCCTCTTCATAGCTCACCAATATTCAAGTCAAACTCTCTTCTAAAAAATGGCACTTACCAAAGAAAGAAACCCTAATGATCACTCTTCACACATGCCTGGTTTAGTCCATCAATCCTACAAATTTTATGGAACACCCAACTCCGAATTCGAGGAGAGCGAAAGTCCAGAAAAGAAAGGGACATTTGCTGGAAGTTCTTCCAATTCTTCTTCGCTTTCTAGCCCAGGCAGTGCTACAAATTCGGGTGGGTTACTTTACCAAACCACTATTAATCACTTGCAACAATTCCAGCAGGAAGAAGGCCATTCGATTATAAGCTTCAAGCCGGGCTACTACGATCATAACTTCATGCAAAGTGGAAGTGGTTCATGTTTTCTTAACTTTGAAGAGAATGATGAACAACCTTATTCAAGTAAATTGAGCCCGGATCAGCTGATGAATCTTGGGTCTGGTTCGTTGGATAGCATGCGTTTGCTGGAGAATATGAGTAACATTCGGAGTGGTAGTATCAAAGAAAATCATGATGAGTTAGAATCATTTGCATGGCCAAATCCTTCATCTTCTGATAATTATCTTGCAACACAAGAATCATCTTTTCATAAGCGAGCTCATTCGGTAATTTCATCTTATTTATTTTGTTTATTTAACCTCTTGTTCAAGATCCCATTATATCTAAAAGACAAATTTGAAACAAAATTCAACATTGCAGGGAGAGAGTGAGCAAGCATTCAAGAAACAATGTACCACCAACACTTCAACAAAGAAGAATAAGCAAAAGTCAGCTCAACCCAAAGACCCACAAAGTATTGCTGCCAAGGTAAATTAATTTATCCTATATTAATCCTATGGAATAAATAGATTTCATTTCTTGTGCCTTAAAAATTTTATTATACACAAAAGCGGAACCAATGGGTCAAGAGGGTCCAGGGCCGGCCCTGAGAATTCGTTTACCCTGTTCGAGCTCGAAAAAACATGCCCTTAGGCCTTAACGAAATTGGGTATTGAGCTCACTAAAGGTCTAAACCTAATGCCAATGGGCTAATAACTAATCTAAACCATAAAAATAGTTTTGTAAGTATGCTTATTTTGGTGTTTGTATGAGTATACCCTATAAATATATTTTTTTACATATACATATCGGAATTTTTTTTAAAATAACGTGTCCTTCGGAAAACAAAACCTTAAAGATTACCTCCGACTAAAATTTTTTGGTCAAAGTGCGCAAACTGAGTTAATTACTTGAACTTAAAGCAAGAACTATTGTGTTGTAACAGAATCGACGAGAACGAATCAGTGAGCGGCTAAAAGTTCTTCAGGATCTTGTGCCAAACGGTTCCAAGGTAATTATTCTACACCTTCATGATCTGAATTATCATGTTGTGAACAATTTTTGATGTACTTATGCAATTGATTTTCCCTTCAGGTTGATTTGGTTACCATGTTAGAGAAAGCAATTAGTTATGTAAAGTTCCTACAGCTGCAAGTGAAAGTAAGCTAGATAATTAATATATATGCAAACTGATTAATTTTCTAAATATTTGGTCGAACATTTAATTGAGCCATTTTTAAATTATATTTGAAGGTGTTGGCAACAGATGAGTTCTGGCCAGTGCAAGGTGGAAAACCACCTGAGCTTTCACAGGTGAAAGATGCCATTGATGCTATACTTTCATCTTCCCAGAGAGACAGAAGTTCAAGTTCTAAATAATAGATCTTCCGGATGCCTAAGGCACCGAAATCTAAAAAGATGTCTTAAAATTATCATCTTGTTTGGCTTAGATCTAACACTACTCTGAGTTCATTTGATCATTCTATTTGGAATTAATAATTCGAAGTGTTTATTAATATATTTTCTTTTAAATTTTGACTTTTTATTAGTTCTTGTACTCTTTACATGTGTCATTTGCTTATGTTTGGATATATATTTATTATAATTTTAATTAAAATTAACTTCTAGATTTTCTAGGATAAATGAATTTTTGTAAAATTTAAACTACATCATTTTTTTGTTGTGATTTGTGAGACACACCTTAACAAAGTGAATGTCCTCTTGAGAACAAATAAGGCTGACATTTGATCATATGTTTTTATTTAATTTGATACGGAAATAGTCCGAACTAAATAACAAAAAAAAAAAAAAAAATGAAACTTTAAAGATAATTTGATGACAACATTCTTTTCTTGTCGTAAAATAAAATTAAAGGTGTGATTAGATTCACAAAAATATTAAGAGATCTAAAAAAGTCAATACATATAATCCCCTCAAAAGTTCTAATATATGACTTATAACTATTTTATCTTTCACGTTGTCTTTAATTTTATCTATATTGATGTTTATTGTGAAACTAGCCTAATAGTAAAAGAATATGGATGAATAATAAAGATAAAGAGATTAATGTTTCATTAATATGTATGTCTTTTATAATATAATACAATGACTATAGAGAAAGTCTTGGAAAACAAGCTAGATTATTTTATGAGTTGATAACCATAATCATAATAATATATTTACAACACTCTTCCTTGTTTATCAACTTAATACGCTTTGAGATGTTACCTCGTTAAAAACATTGCCAAAAAACCCAATGGGACAAAATCTCAGCTAAAGAAAAAAAAGTGCGTCGCGTATTTTCTTCTTCCTATACTTCTGAATCATATATGTTGGCTCATTAAAAATCTTACTAAGAAAACTCAAATGGGACAAAACTTATTGAGGGAAAAAGGATGCAACTTGAATAATACAACCCCCCCCCCCCCTCATTTGAATATGTTGATTTAAGTAACATGTGTCGATCTTCCTTAAAATTTGTTCAAAGCTTTTGCAGTCAATGAAATGTCGTTTGATCCCTTGAAGTACAATCTCTTATGTTGAGCAATGTTATATGATCTTCATATAAGACTTCTGATGCCTCCTCTCGAAAAGAAATATCATACAATCCACGACTGTGTTGTGTTCTGTGACAACTCGAGTTTCCGAGATTCCACTTTTGCATTTATTGCACGTTCACTGTTTGTTTAGTTGCTTACTTACACAATTGGTTTGCTTTGTAACTGTATACGTTGTGATTTGATTAAGTGTATTGTGATTATTGCATGGTTATGTGTTATTTTACGAATGATATGACAAATGCATGAACTTGGTGATGAAACTGTAAATTATATTGTGATGGGTATGTTTTATGTAAAAGATGATACTTAGGGGTGAGTAGAGTAATTAGTGAAATCTTAATAGCTCTTAACCCTAACCTCCTTCACTAATCATCTCACAAAATCAACATACGTACTTTCACATCTTCCTCTACAATCCTCTCCTACAATCATCTTCTTCATCATTCTTGGTGGCACAAGCTCTTCATCACTTTTGATCTCTCTTCATCTAGAATCAATCTAAGGTAAACGGTTAATGATTATTTGTTGTTAATCCTTGATTATGTGATTCATGCAAAACCCTAGTTCTACATATAATGGCTCTGTGTTTATTGATCAATACAGATTATTGTGAAATGGTTTATGATTTGTTGTGTAATCACTTGCCTGACACTAAGATTCTTGATATGATAGAGATGTTTGAGTGTTGATTAGATTACTGCATTGTGAATGTTTGAAAACTAGGGTTCCTGATCGAAGAACGTAACTGTTACATTGAACTTGAATATTCGCATGATTGATGTTAGGCCCGACCTTTTAAGTGTAGCATGGTCCGAATTTTATAAGGACCTTGAGTCCGAGTTTTATGTAATGCTCACTTGTCCGAGTTTTATTATAAGAGTGTTAGGTCCGAGTTTTTGCCTTGATACACAAGGTCCGACTTTTACAAAGGGACACAAGGTCCGAACTTTGCAAAGGGATGATTGGGTCCGACTTTTGATTCATGTATATAGTCCGAGTTTTGATTCATGTATGTCGTCCGACTTTTAATGAGAGATGAAGTCCGACTTTATGCTTTATATGAAGTCCGAGTTTTATGCTTTAGATGAAGTCCGAGTTTTATGCTTTATATGAAGTCTGAATTTTATTAACATATATATATATGGTCCGAGTTTTAAGAGTAAATGCCCTTGTCCGGGTTTTGTGGGAATTGCTGGTCCGACTTTTATAAACAACACTTGGTCCGAACTTGTCAGGGACTTGAGGTCCGAATTTCTGCTTATATATAGATGGTCCGAATTCTTTGTTGATATGCTTGATCCGAGTTTTAGATAATATGTATAATCCGAGTTTCTGTTAATTCAGTTAAGCATGTCAACTCTGTTAAGTTAAGTTGATTAATTCTGTTAATCAATTAACTCTGTTAACTCTATTTATTCAGTTAGCTTATTTGTTCTGTTAGATGCTAACTCTGTTAAGTGTGTTATTGGATGATTATATTGGAATAAACTTCAATAGACAACGATGTGGTACATGAATGGCATGAAATTGATTAACTGCTTATGCGATACATGAGGTTAACTACCAAGCACTTTGTGACATAGTTTGCATGTGAAATTTGACCAACATGAACTGACTGTGTGTAAATGCATTACCTTAGGCCTTGATTGATTGATTACTTTCGAGCACATAGTTAGCATACCGCGCAAACCAAGGTGAGTTCACACTCTTACCAAGGCATGGGATTCCCGGGGTTTGGGAATGGGATTGAAGGAATGAGATTTGAATAGATACTTGTACTTACACTGTTACTAGACTATCTACCATCGTCCTCGGATGCGCAGGATACATACGTAAAACCTACGTATACTTGTACTCATCACTGTCCTCAGGTTGCGAAGGACACTTACGTAAAACCTATGTAAACTTATACTCACTACTGCCTCGGGTTGTGACAGGCACTTACGTAAAACCTACGTAAACCCCCGCGTACCACTATCCTGGTTTGTGAAGGACACTTACGTAAAACCTACGTAAACCTTGTACGTACTACTGTTCTCGGGTTAAGAAGAACACTTATGGTTACAAATAGTCTAGTGTATATGCAAACATGGGAAGCCCCCCACTAATAGAACATAATATCGGCCTAGTAGAGCCACACGTTACGAAGCAAACTTACTATTACGAACTTACTTACTGTGAACTTGCTCAACTAGTTGTTGACTCTCTGTTACATGCCTTGCAGGTCGTTAGGTATACATGGAGCTTGCACTGGGAGACGCGGTCGTTGTGGACAAGGATCGTGAATGCTTTGATTTAACATTATGACATTACATACTTTATTTATGTTGGGCTTTTACTCATATGCTTCCGCTAAACGTTGAATTTATACTTATGTTTTGAACACCTTTCATATGGATTGGTTTGGTTAAATTACACTTTCTTTTACTATTTACATTGTTCTATATGATTGGTGGCTTGATCCTGGTCAGTCACGCTCCCAAGCGGTGATACCCCGCAAGTGGATTTTGGGGGTGTGACAGATTGGTATCAGAGCCATTGGTTATAGAGAACTCGGTTTTAATAAGGGAAAAACGTTTTTATTAAAACCAAACTATAACCAGTACAGTGCTCAACGATCCACAACGACGCCTCGCTCCACGTGCAAGACTCAACATCCTAGGTAATAAGGTTTATGTTTATTGCCTACATACTAGAATTACATAGAACTTTGCTCGTGGTATGCTTAGATTACATTGCTTACTATTCGTTATTGCTTGAGAACACTTGTGTGCTTACTCTCTTCTGTCATCGCACTATTCGCGAACCTCTCTCACTTATGTTACATTTGCTATGAAGATCATGGCCAGACGTATTAACTTGACACAAGCCCAGTTGACGGCTCTTATCAACGAACAAGTTGCTGCGGCACTTGCAGCTGCACAAGCAGGTCAACACGCTCAGCCACCTGTTTACACTTTCAAGAATTTCATGGACTGTCGTCCAAGTACGTTCAGTGGCACGGAGGGAGCAGTGGGACTCCTCCATTGGTTGAAAAGCTCGAGTCTGTGTTTGAAATGTGTGAATGCCCTGAGGCTCGCAGGGTGAAATACGCCACTAGTACTTTAGAAGGGATTGCGCTAACTTGGTGGAACGCGCAAGTTCAGATACTAGGGCTGGCAGCTGCTAACGCCACCCCTTGGAATGATTTCAAAGAGCTGATTAAGCGAGAATACTGCACACGTGATGACATCCACAAGTTGGAAGTGGAGCTTTATCATCTGAAGATGACAGGGTCGGAAATCGAAGCTTATACGAAACGGTCAAACGAGCTGGCCATCTTGTGCCCAACTATGGTGGACCCTCCAGTCAAGCGCATTGAGTTGTACCTCAAGGGGTTAGCACCTGAAATTCAGAGCCATGTGACATCGGCTAACCTTAATAACGTCCAGGATGTTCAGTGTCACACCCCAACCGATGGCGGAATCATCGGGGCGCGGCACTGAGCGAAACAGATTGTCCAGAAGTTTCCACAACAACTATTAATACAAATTCAGTTTAAATGATACGTCCCATACCGTATCCCGAATAAATAACAAGTTATTACAGATAACATCAAAACAATAAATCCTGTTTCGACAACTCAGATTCAAATTAAATATAAATACAACAATTGTTTATCTGCTTCTAGACCCCTATTCTGTTGACTCCCTGGCTGTAATGCCAGTGAACAAGATCTACAGACAACTATGCCCCATGAGCTTGTTCAGGGCCGACAACTATTTGTTGGGGGCTTCTAGAAACTTATTCTAGCCTCGCTTTCCTAGCAAGAAAGCATCCTAAATACCTGTCACATACGTTAAAATAAAGTCAATACATATAATGTAAATGTGAGCACACAAGTTTGACAATAGCATATAGAGTTTGAATAGTTTACGCATAACCAGCACGTACACAGAGGAAAACGAAGCATGTTAATTATCGACATGGACCTATCGATACCAATGACTGCGGGTTGCCTGTCCGAGACGGTTCGCAATACATGATTACCACCGTAATCCATGCAAGTAACTGTCCTTAACAACCCCCGTGTGTACGGGTGCTGAGTCCAAACTATAGTACTACGTCGTTAAGGCAGGTAGACATCATTCCACGTGTAAACACAATCAACAAGCATTCATTGAGTCACGTAATACATGCATATTGGTTAGCGTTCAAATAGTTTGAGTAGTGTGATAGTTTGTGTTTTGATATAAACAACGTATGTAACACCCAAAAGTGCTTAAAGAAAAAAGGGATTGAGTATACTCACAGTGATTGACTATGGATTGAAGGGAGCGCTGAGAGTAAGATTAGCCTGAATAGTTCGATAGCATAACGATAAGTAACGTGGAAATGTCAGACAAGTGTGAATGGATCGGATAGGCTGGTCGATCGAACGGCAGGTTCGATCGAACAGGCTGTTCGATCGGCTGGTATGTCCGTTTGGACAGTCCTGTTCGATCGGCCGGTAGGCTCGATCGGCTAGGCCATTCGAGTGGATTGTTTCTTCCTCTAGTGTGTTTGTGTTTGAGGATTTGAACTTTTGAAGTTTTCGTTGTAGTATATGAGAACACTAAAGTGTTCTTACCTTTCAGGTCGGTCGATCGAACGGTCCGTTCGATTGGCCGGCTTAACCGATCGGCTGGGAACTTTAGAAGTGGTTCTCAACAGGATGTCACTGGCATTCCCTACTAAGAACGAGTGGTAAAAGTGATCAAGTGTTGAAGAGTAGTATCTCATGATCCGAAGAGTAATGTTCACCAAACGCAGTTTGATCGAACATCCCTTCCTCGATACTATGCTTCGTGAAATTTGAAAGTGTGGGACCATGTGCTAGCCGATCGGCTGGCCCGGTCGATCAGCTGGCATGTCTGATCGGCTGGGCTGTTTGAACAGCCTAGCCGTTCGGCCAGCATTTCAGACCTGGTCGGCCTTTCGTCTAACACTTGGTTGTTTGATTATTTGTCTTTCTTTTAAGGTAACTTGACAACGAGTTGAACTATGATACCCTCCGTTCCTATTCGTTTCTTTGGCTCGGACAGGAATCACTAAAGTCCAGCCGGTGAACGGTTCGGAACGTTGGTTTAGAGTTTAACCCATTATCGGTGAATCTTGTACATAGAATCCGAATCTTGAACCTTTTAACTGTTAGAATGATTAGTTAGCCGGTTCAAGCTCCGTTTCTACCAGTTTTCAGGTTTCGAGTGTAAAAGGTTGAAGAAAGTTGGAAATTATTCATAAAAATGTTAAGATTTGTAAGAATCTTAGTTTATTTATGTGGAATCGATCAGATCTAAGCTATTCACGGTTGAATGAGACCAAAACATGATGTTCTTCAAGAACACCATGATGACATCACCCAAGCACACTTAGATCTTGGTGATTTCATGGTTAGAATCCAAGTTTTGAAAGATAGAAAGGTGTAGAATCATGCAATGATAAAAAACGTACAAGAATTAGAGTGAAAACTTACCGGAGTTGAGAGAAATCTGAGAAAAGGTAAAGAAGAAGGCTGGTTCGGTCAGAGCTTTCCAAAAATAGAAAGTGTGACAATGACAGCCCTATTTATAGGCTCCAAAAGGGGAAAGTGGCAGCCGATCGGCCAGGAGCTCCGATCGAATGGGCTGCTTGATCGGCTAGGAAGATGCTAGCCGATCGGCTGGCCTGTTCGATCAGGGTGCCTCCTGTTCGATCCGCGACCCACTTTGAGTATTTCGCGACGATTTTCGATGTTTCGATTTCCATGGACGCTGATACGAATACGATAGGGTGCCTAGTCAAATTACTTTCAGTCCCAATCACTATATCTACATACAAGCATCTACATTTCACGTTTCGATGTCGGTTTCGATTGAGTTTGATTGCTTTTCGAGTTTCGATTCGATTTTCGATTGATTTGCTTGAATACCACACCAAACATAAGGTAAACAAGCACAAGTAACACATAAGGCACACACACACGTATAACAATACCAAAATTCGCATAATTCGAGTCTCGAGTTCGATGATTGTTAGATCGGTTTGATTACTGATTAGTTAACTTTATCGCATTGTTACTTCCTATCATTCACAGTCGTAGATCGGTTCGCGTTAAAACATTTGATTACTTCAATTCTTTCTGATTACAACACTTACTCCACAGAATACAATTAAAACATAAAATAGACTATTTATAGTCAAAGAAAGTCAAAGTTGACTTGGACTTTGACTTTGACTTTGACTTTTGACTTTGACATCCGAAAACACGGGGTGTTACAGCCTCCCCTTGTTTAGGGAATTTCGTCCCGAAATTAGGTCGAAGGCTACACAACGCCGTGATTTACCTATTTTATGCTTCAGATCTATTTATTTAAACAACTGCGGGTACTTGGCCTTCATGTCGCTTTCGAGTTCCCAAGTGAACTCCGCGCCTCGTTTGCCTTCCCATCGGACCTTCACGATAAGGATGCGTGAGCGCCTGAATTGCTTGGTTTGGCGATCCATGATTTCGACAGGCTTTTCCACGAAGTGCAAGGTTTCGTTGACCTGAAGATCGTCGAGTGGTACGATTAGATCATGATTAGCAAGGCATTTTCGGAGGTTAGAGACGTGGAAAGTCGGGTGGACGTTACTGAGTTCCTCCGGTAGTTTGATTCTGTAGGCGACTTTTCCGATCCTTTCCAGAATCTTAAAAGGTCCAACATATCGAGGCGCTAGTTTCCCTTTCTTGCCGAATCTGACCACACCTTTCCAAGGGGATACCTTTAGGAGTACGTAGTCACCAACGTCAAATTCAAGGGGCTTGCGCCTTCTATCGGCGTAACATTTCTGTCTGTTCCGGGCTTTCACCAAGTTGTCTCGAATCTGGTGGATTTTGTCAGTCGTTTCTTGTAGAATGTCAGGACCAGTTAGTTGCGAGTGACCGATCTCGTGCCACACAATAGGCGATCGACATCTTCTACCATACAAAGCCTCGAAAGGTGCCATTTGGATGCTGGCATGATAGCTGTTATTGTACGAGAATTCCACCAATGGCAGGTGCTTGTTCCAACTACCACCAAAATCTATGACACACGCTCGGAGCATGTCTTCAAGAGTACGGATCGTTCTTTCAGTCTGTCCGTCGGTTTGAGGATGGAATGCAGTACTCAGGTTAAGCGACGTACCCAGGGCCGTTTGAAACGTTTCCCACAATTGCGAAGTGAACCGAGCGTCACGGTCTGAAATGATGTCACGAGGCGTACGATGATTACAAATGATCTCGACGGTGTAGATTTGGGCTAGTCGTTCCACCTTGTAGTCTTCTCGTATCGGCAAAAAGTGGGCTGATTTCGTTAGACGATCGACTATGACCCAAATACTGTCGTGACCTGATGGCGTGGGTGGGAGTTTTGTTATGAAATCCATAGCTATACTCTCCCACTTCCATATAGGTATCGGCGGTTGTTCGAGTAAGCCAGAAGGCCTTTGATGTTCAGCCTTGACTCTTGCATAAGTTAAGCAACTTCCAACGTATAGGGCGATATCTCGTTTCATACCCGGCCACCAGTACTTATAACGAAGGTCCTGGTACATCTTATCTGCACCGGGATGAATGGAATACCGGGATTTGTGGGCTTCATTCATGATAATCTTTCACAATTCGGTCCGCTTAGGGATCCAAATTCGGTCCAGATAGTAGAATATCCCATCGGGTTTGCTTACTAACTGAGCTCCATCGTGATAGATCCTCTCTTTCTTCAATGTACGCTCGTTAAAGCAAGCATGTTGAGCTTCGCGGATAAGGGTTTCGAGATTGTGCTGAGCTTGGACGTTTCGGGTACTGAGCACGTAACTTTTTCTGCTGAGCGCGTCGGCAACCACATTCGCCTTGCCTGGGTGATAACGAATCTCACAGCCGTAATCATTGAGAAGTTCTACCCATCGGCGTTGACGCATATTAAGCTCTCTCTGGTTAAAGATGTGTTGTAAACTCCTGTGATCAGTGTAGATTGTACACTTGGTGCCATACAGGTTGTGTCGCCAAATTTTTAATGCAAAGACAACCGCGCCTAGCTCGAGGTCATGGGTTGTATAGTTCTTCTCGTGGATCTTGAGCTGACGAGATGCGTAGGCTATAACCTTGTCTCGCTGCATGAGGACACAGCCGAGACCTAGGTTAGAAGCATCACAGTAGACAATGAAGTTGTCGCTTCCGTCGGGCAGCGTAAGAATCGGAGCGTTGCACAGCATATGCTTGAGGGTTTGAAAGGCAGTCTCTTGTGCGTTTCCCCACACAAAAGGCTTCTCCTTATGAGTAAGAGCGGTAAGTGGCACAACGATCTTGGAGAATCCTTCAATGAATCGTCGATAATAGCCCGCTAGTCCGAGAAAAGAGCGAACTTCTGACGGGTTCTTAGGCGTAATCCAGCTTTTGACGGCTTCAATCTTCGCAGGATCGACATGGATACCCTGACTATTCACGATGTGACCCAGAAACTGAACTTCCTCCAACCAGAATTCACACTTGGAGAATTTAGCATAGAGTCGGTTCCCCTGGAGTAACTCGAGAACCAAACGTAGATGTTGCGCGTGTTCGGCTTTCGATTTGGAATAAATCAAGACATCGTCGATGAACACGATGACGAAACGGTCAAGGTAAGGCTTACACACGCGATTCATCAGATCCATAAAAACCGCGGGTGCGTTGGTTAGACCAAAGGGCATAACAACAAATTCGTAATGACCATAACGGGTTCGAAAAGCGGTTTTAGGAATGTCTTCCTCTTGAATCCGTAGTTGATGATATCCTGAACGCAGATTGATCTTGGAGAAACATGATGCACCTTGTAGCTGATCAAACAAATCGTCGATTCAGGGCAAGGGGTATCGGTTCTTGATGGTTAGCTTATTCAATTCCCGATAGTCGATGCACATCTGGAACGATCCATCCTTCTTTTTGACAAAAAGGACTGGCGCGCCCCAAGGAGAGGTGCTTGGGCGAATAAAGCCTTTTTCGAGTAATTCCTGGAGTTGATTCGAGAGTTCCCTCATTTCGGATGGTGCGAGTCGGTAAGGGGCTTTGGCAACGGGGTTAGCTCCAGGAATGAGGTTGATGCAGAAGTTGATATCACGACTTGGTGGTAGTCCGGGAAGATCGTCAGGAAACACCTGAGGAAATTCACGAACCACTGGAACGTCCTTGACTTCAACTTTCTTTTTCTTTTCCTTCTCCGCTACTACAATGTTGGCCAAGAAGGCTCGGTATTCCTTGCGGAGATACTTGCTAGCTTGGACACATGACATAAGCTTGAGACCTTTCGACGCTGTTTCACCGTACACACACAATAGATCACCATTCGTGAGCGAGAATCGAATCATCTTTTCAAAGCACACAACTTCAGCATGGTTTTCGCGAAGAAAGTCCATGCCTATTATGACATCAAAGCTTCCGAGTTGCATTGAAATAAGGTCGATTGGAAAGATGTGATTGTTGAGTTCGAGAGTACAATCACGGAGTACTGAATTAACGGCAATGGTTCTTCCCGTAGCGACTTCGACTTCAAATGACGAGGACAGATAAGAGCGCTTACGACTAAGGAGCTTCTCGAATTCAAACGACACAAAGCAGTTATCGGCTCCAGTATCAAACAAACATGATGCATAAATACCATTCACAAGGAACGTACCATTAACCACGTTGTTATCCGCCTGAGCCTGACGGGCATTGATGTTGAAGGTTCGGGCATGGGCTGCTTGCTGCTGTTGCTGAGACTGCTGTTGTTGCTGAGGCTGCTGTTGCTGCTGGGGCTCTTGCTTAACCACCCTGTTCGGGCACCTGTTTGCAAAGTGGTTAGGGTCACCACATGCAAAGCAGACTCGAGCATTGACTGCTGGTGCTTGAGCTGCTTGTTGGCCTTGAGGGGCAGGGAGCAGAGCTTGGTTGACAGTGGCTTGAACTGGGACTTGACGGGGACCATAGCGACAGTTCGCAGTGAAATGACCGTAAAGGTTGCAGGGAGCGCAAAAGCGACAAGCCAGACCCACTGGATGATGATAAGAGCATGTTGGGCAGAGTGGGTGAAGGCCTGTGTATGCACGCTTTGCTGGCGGTGCATTGATCACTGGAGCTGAGCGGTGGTGCTGTTGCTGCTGAGCTGGTACAGCTTGTAGGGGAGCAGGAGTGGTCGTCACAGCACAGTTCTTGTTGCTGGAGCTGTTGTTGTTGTGCTTCTTCTTCCTTCTTGATGACTTGGAGGGTTGAGCAGGTGAGTCGGCGGGTGTTGCGGTGGCTTGGTGCAGAGACTTGGTTTGCTTGTCCCAGAAACCAGACTTTACTCGCTTGTCATTGATCTCAGCGGCGAGTAGGTAGGTTTCTTCGATCGTTGCTGGCTTGGAGGCGTGAACAAAATCTGCTACACAGTCTGGCAGAGGTCGGATGTACTTCTTGATAGTCATTTCTGGAGTCTTGACCTGATCGGGACATATGATACTGAGCTGCTTGAAGTGAGCAGTGAGAGCAGCATTGTCTCCGTCCTTCTGCTTAATGACCCAAAATTCATCCTCCAGCTTTTGGCGTTCATGGGGAGGGCATAATTCGTAGATCGTGATTGCCTTCAGTTCCTCCCATGTCAGCTCATAAGCTGCATCATTCCCACGCCTGTTTCGTTCAGCAGTCCACCAGTCTAGAGCACGGGACTGGAAGACGCCAGTAGCATTGAGAGTGAGGAGATTTTCGGGGCATCTGCTTTGTCGTAGGGTGACTTCGACCGAGTCGAACCAATGAAACATGGCAGTAGGGCCATACTCACCGGTGAACTCCTTCGGCCCGCATGCTTTAAACTGCTTGAAGCTAAAGGCAGTCTTGCTGGAATCTTTAGGAGTATCAGCATGAGATCCTTCAGACGACTTGCTAGCGTTTTCGTACACCTCACTCACAGCTTTCGCCACGGATTTGGAGATGATAGCAGTGAGACGCCTGTCTCTATTTTCTTGGCGAGTCAAACGGTGTCGGGATCCAGACGACGACATGGTCTGCATTAGACATCGTCACGAGACTCAACACAATGAAATCGAATCTCACCTCACACGTCTACTACTGTCTAAAGCTTAGAATCACGTCGAATCACATATTAGGTAGCATACAGGCACATAATCACAGATACACATAATCAGAGAGCACAGAAGTACACAGAGCACAGAATCACAGAAGCGTAGAAGCACATAAGCACGTAAAACACAAGAACACGGAAGCACATAAGTACCTATGTATTTAATCATAGAAGCAGTCAGAAAACAGAAACCTATCCTTCAAAGTTCGCGTGTCGTTCGGGTAGCATTTCGAATAGCATCGTATAGTATAGCCTAACTTAGTCGTATAACATAACATAGCATGATATCGTCTAGATTTGCGATAACTGGATGTCGATTTGGATGTCGTGTGTGTTGACCGAAGTAACACTAAAATCGAATAATGTCCAAAAAATATAAACACACAAACAGATAAAGCACACAGAAACACATAAAATCAACGAGTCATCAAAGTACGCGGCTGCGGTTCTCAGAATCGAAACACATAAAAATCGAGAGGTAGATTGTATGCGGCTACTAGACATCGACTACCCAAGCAACTCGACTATTCACAGTAGACTTGTCATCATTTTCGACTCTAGAGGTCGTGTTTCTGCCTCGATTCTTGGGCATTCCACACGCGTTCCCTAGGTCATACTTGTGAGTTTAGGTCGTTGGAGTCCATCAAGGCCTTGGTGAGATAAATAAAGTTCAGAACAAACTGCCAAGGTTAGGGTTTCACCCCTAGGCTTAGCAATTTCTTCCTTGTTTTAAGAGAATTTAAGGAGATTGAGCGGATAATTTCGTCGAGAGTTCACGGGTTTTCACACCTATTCTTGATGAAATTCTCCTCATACCTGTTTTTTTTGGAAAACAATGCGATAAGCATGAAATCAGCATTAGTCAGGCAATTTGGTCAGGAGTTTGCGGCTTTCAAACCTATTCCTGACCAAATCGTTTAACTTTAATTGAAAATTCAAGTGCAGTGATAACGGAGAATTGCAGAATAAGGCACATAAACTGGGTCTATTGGTTCCTAACTATAGTCTAGGTCTCTAAGACAGCGACCCGGACTAGGTCGTGTCTAACCTAATTCCCTATAGTTATGGCTCTGATACCAATCTGTCACACCCCAACCGATGGCGGAATCATCGGGGCGCGGCACTGAGCGAAACAGATTGTCCAGAAGTTTCCACAACAACTATTAATACAAATTCAGTTTAAATGATACGTCCCATACCGTATCCCGAATAAATAACAAGTTATTACAGATAACATCCAAACAATAAATCCTGTTCCGACAACTCAGATTCAAATTAAATATAAATACAGCAATTGTTTATCTGCTTCTAGACCCCTATTCTGTTGACTCCCTGGCTGTAATGCCAGTGAACAAGATCTACAGACAACTATGCCCCAGGAGCTTGTTCAGGGCCGACAACTATTTGTTGGGGGCTTCTAGAAACTTATTCTAGCCTCGCTTTCCTAGCAAGAAAGCATCCTAAATACCTGTCACATACGTTAAAATAAAGTCAATACATATAATGTAAAGGTGAGCACACAAGTTTGATAATAGCATATAGAGTTTGAATAGTTTACGCATAACCAGCACGTACACAGAGGAAAACGAAGCATGTTAATTATCGACATGGACCTATCGATACCAATGACTGCGGGTTGACCGTCCGAGACGGTTCGCAATACATGATTACCACCGTAATCCATGCAAGTAATTATCCTTAACAACCCCCGTGTGTACGGGTGCTGAGTCCAAACTATAGTACTACGTCGTTAAGGCAGGTAGACAGCATTCCACGTGTAAACACAATCAACAAGCATTCATTGAGTCACGTAATACATGCATATTGGTTAGCGTTCAAATAGTTTGAGTAGTGTGATAGTTTGTGTTTTGATATAAACAACGTATGTAACACCCAAAAGTGCTAAAAGCAAAAAGGGATCGAGTATACTCACAGTGATTGATTATGGATTGAAGGGAGCGCTGAGAGTAAGATTAACCTGAATAGTTCGATAGCATAACGATAAGTAACGTGGAAATGTCAGACAAGTGTGAATGGATCGGATAGGCTGGTCGATCGAACGGCAGGTTCGATCGAACAGGCTGTTCGATCGGCTGGGATGTCCGTTTGGACAGTCTTGTTCGATCGGCCGGTAGGCTCGATCGGCTGGGCCATTCGAGTGGATTGTTTCTTCCTCTGGTGTGTTTGTGTTTGAGGATTTGAACTTTTGAAGTTTTCGTTGTAGTATATGAGAACACTAAAGTGTTCTTACCTTTCAGCTCGGTCGATCGAACAGTCCGTTCGATCGGCCGGCTTAACCGATCGGCTGGGAACTTTAGAAGTGGTTCTCAACAGGATGTCACTCGATCGAACAGACTGTTCGATCGGCTGGCATTCCCTACTACGAACGAGTGGTAAATGTGATCAAGTGTTGAAGAGTAGTATCTCATGATCCGAAGAGTAATGTTCACCAAACGCAGTTCGATCGAACATCCCTTCCTCGATACTATGCTTCGTGAAATTTGAAAGTGTGGGACCATGTGCTAGCCGATCGGCTGGTCCGGTCGATCGGCTGGCATGTCCGATCGGCTGGGCTGTTTGAACAGCCTAGCCGTTCGGCCAGCATTTCTGACCTGGTCGGCCTTTAGTCTAACACTTGGCTGTTTGATTATTTGTCATTCTTTGTAAGGTAACTTGACAACGAGTTGAACTATGATACCCTCCGTTCCTACTCGTTTCTTTGGCTTGGACAGGAATCACCCAAGTCCGGCCGGTGAACGGTTCGGAACGTTGGTTTAGAGTTTAACCCATTGTCGGTGAATCTTGTACATAGAATCCGAATCTTGAACCTTTTAACTGTTAGAATGATTAGTTAGCCGGTTCAAGCTCCGTTTCTACCAGTTTTAAGGTTTCGAGTGTAAAAGGTTGAAGAAAGTTGGAAATTATTCATAAAAATGTTAAGATTTGTAAGAATCTTAGTTTGTTTATGTGGAAATCGGTCAGATCTAAGCTATTCACGGTTGAATGAGACCAAAACATGATGTTCTTCAAGAACACCATGATGACATCACCCAAGCACACATAGATCTTGGTGATTTCACGGTTAGAATCCAAGTTTTGAAAGATAGAAAGGTGTAGAATCATGCAATGATAAAAAACGTACAAGAATTAGAGTGAAAACTTACCGGAATTGAGAGAAATCTGAGAAAAGGTGAAGAAGAAGGCTGGTTTGGTCAGAGCTTTCCAAAAATAGAAAGTGTGACAATGACAGCCCTATTTATAGGCTCCAAAAGGGGAAAGTGGTAGCCGATCGGCCAGAAGCTCCGATCGAATGGGCTGCTCGATCGGCTAGGAAGATGCTAGCCGATCGGCTGGCCTGTTCGATCAGGGTGCCTCCTGTTCGATCCGCGGCCCACTTTGAGTATTTCGCGACGATTTTCGATGTTTCGATTTCAATGGACGCTGATACGAATACGATAGGGTGCCTAGTCAAATTACTTTCAGTCCCAATCACTATATCTACATACAAGCATCTACATTTCACGTTTCGATGTCGGTTTTGATTGAGTTTGATTGCTTTTCAAGTTTCGATTGATTTGCTTGAATACCACACCAAACATAAGGTAAACACGCACAAGTAACACATAAGGCACACACACACGTATAACCATACCAAAATTCGCATAATTCGAGTCTCGAGTTCGATGATTGTTAGATCGGTTTGATTACTGATTAGTTAACTTTATCGCATTGTTACTTCCTATCATTCACAGTCGTAGATCGGTTCGCGTTAAAACATTTGATTACTTCGATTCTTTCTGATTATGACACTTACTCCACAGAATACAATTAAAACATAAAATAGACTATTTATAGTCAAAGAAAGTCAAAGTTGACTTGGACTTTGACTTTGACATTGACATCCGAAAACACGGGGTGTTACATTCAGCGTCTAGCTCTTCGCCTCACGGATCAGGCAGTGGAACAGAACAGGCTGCCTAAGCGCATCAGCGCTACTGCTACCGTCACCACTTCTGCTACTGCTGCTACTCCCAGTGACAACAAGAGAAAATGGGAGGGGGATTCCAGCAAAGGTTCAGCTTCAGTTTAGCCTCAGGTGCAACAGCAAAAGACTGACAACTATTAGAGCCCTAGTCAGCAATCTTCGGGCAGTCACAGGCAGGGTGGATATCGAGGGAACCTCCCAAGGTGTAACAACTGTAACAGACACCACAGTGGCCAGTGCAACAAGGGTCGCTGTCAGAGGTGCCTCAAGATGGGTCATGAGGCCAAGGATTGTAGGAGCCCGCGGCCTGCGAATCAGAATCAGCAGCAGCAGCAAACACCGCAGAATTAGCAACAGGGCAACAAGGGATGTTTCCATTGTGGCGCTGAAGGTCACTTCAAAAGACACTGCCCTCAGTTAAACCGAAACCAGAACAACAACAACAACAACAATAACCAAGGCAACGGAAACAACAACGGTGGGAACAACAAAGGCAACGAAGCTAGGGGACGTGCATTTGTGCTGGGGCAGGGTGATGCCAGGAATGACCCCAACGTAGTTATGGGTAAGTTCCTTCTTGACGACTTTTGTGTTACTGTATTGTTTGATTCGGGTGCGGATACCAGTTATATGTCCTGGAAAGTTAGCCAAGTGTTAAAACGTGCACCAACTCCCTTAAACACCAAACATGTCGTAGAGTTAGCTAACGGTAAAAGTCTAGAGGCCTCGCACATAGTTCAGGGTTGTAATCTTATCCTCGCTGGTCAGACTTTCTCCATCGACCTCATTCCTATAGTTCTGGGTAGTTTCGACATCGTCATTGGTATGGATTGGTTATCCAAGCAGCAAGCAGAGATCCTATGTAAAGAGAAGATCATTCGTATTCCCCGTTCTGGTAAAGAACCTCTCGAAGTTCAAGGTGACAAGAGTGGTGCTGTGGTTGGCATCATCTCCTTCCTGAAGGCCCAAAAGTGTTTACGAAAGGGTCATACTGCCATTTTGGCACTAGTTACTGATGCATCAATGAAAGAGAAAAGAATAGAGGATATCCCAGTTGTACGCGATTTTCCTCAAGTGTTTCCTGAAGATTTACCTGGTCTACCGCCTCATCGCCAGGTCGAATTCCAGATTGAACTAGCTCCTGGAGCAGCACCTATAGCTCGTGCACCATATCGATTAGCTCCAACCGAACTGGAAGAACTGTCAAAGCAACTACAAGAGCTCTTGGATAAGGGCTTTATTCGTCCTAGCTCTTCGCCTTGGGGAGCTCCAGTGTTATTCGTGAAAAAGAAGGACGGTACCTTCAGGATGTGCATAGATTACCGCGAACTGAACAAGGTGACAGTGAAGAATCGCTACCCTCTTCCACGTATTGATGACTTATTCGACCAGTTGCAAGGGTCGAGCTACTACTCCAAGATTGACCTGAGGTCAGGTTACCATCAGCTGAGAGTCCGGGATGAGGACGTCTCTAAGACAGCATTCAGAACTCGCTACGGCCACTACGAGTTTCTAGTCATGCCATTCAGGCTAACGAACGCGCCTGCAGTCTTTATGGACCTTATGAATAGGGTGTGCAAACCCTACCTAGACAAGTTCGTGATTGTTTTCATCGACGACATCCTGATCTACTCCAAGAGTCAAGAGGAACACGAGCAGCATCTACGGCTTATCTTGGAACTTCTTCGAAAGGAACAACTGTACGCCAAGTTTTCAAAATATAACTTCTGGCTTCGTGAAGTCCATTTTCTAGGCCATGTGGTAAACAAGGATGGGATTCATGTTGATCCATCCAAGGTAGATTCGATCAGGAACTGGCCTGCACCGCGTACACCAACGGAAATACGCCAATTCTTGGGTTTGGCGGGTTATTACAGACGGTTCATCAAAGACTTCTCCAAGATCGCACAGCCGCTTACTCTACTGACACAGAAAGGTGTTACCTATCGCTGGGGTAATCCCCAAGAAACCGCTTTTCAGCACTTAAAGGATAGGCTCTGCAGTGCACCTATTCTCTCATTGCTAGAGGGCACGGATGATTTTGTGGTCTATTGCGACGCGTCGATTCAAGGTCTTGGTTGTGTATTGATGCAAAGGGATAAGGTTATTGCCTACGCTTCGCGGCAACTTAAAGTTCATGAACGGAACTACACGACGCACGATTTAGAGCTGGGAGCTGTTGTTTTCGCGCTCAAGATATGGCGACACTACCTGTACGGTACCAAGTGCACTATTTACACCGATCACAGGAGTCTCGAGCATATCTTCAAGCAGAAGGAATTGAACATGCGGCAACGTCGATGGGTCGAGCTACTTAATGATTACGAATGCGCTATCAAGTGCCATCCAGGCAAAGCCAATGTTGTGGCTGACGCTCTCAGTCAAAAAGATACTTTACCTAGACGCGTGCGAGCACTACAGCTTACTATTCAGTCTGGTCTTCCTGCACAGATACGAGTTGCTCAGGTAGAAGCATTGAAACCAGAAAACGTCAGGGCTGAAGCCCTATGTGGCTCAAGGCAACGATTAGAACAAAGGGAAGACGACGCCT
This sequence comes from Helianthus annuus, assembly GCF_002127325.2. Classification (NCBI taxonomy): domain Eukaryota; kingdom Viridiplantae; phylum Streptophyta; class Magnoliopsida; order Asterales; family Asteraceae; genus Helianthus; species Helianthus annuus. Next base: position 87,144,900 of record NC_035444.2, on the reverse strand, counting down.
ACTATGTAACAGGACGCATTTGGGTTCCACATTATGGTAACTTACGCGAGCTGGTAATGGATGAAGCTCACAAGTCTCGCTACTCGGAACATCCAGGTTCGGATAAAATGTACCACGATCTCAGAACTACATATTGGTGGCCTAGCATGAAGGCCCATATAGCAACATACGTCGGCAAGTGTTTGACCTGTGCAAGGGTCAAGACGGAGTACCAGAAACCCTCAGGCCTACTTCAGCAACCCAAGATACCACAGTGGAAATGGGAAGAAATTTCCATGGATTTTGTTACTGGCCTGCCTAGATCCCAGCGTGGGAATGATACTATTTGGGTGATCGTAGACCGACTCACAAAGTCTGCTCATTTCTTGGCTATCAAAGAAACGGATAAGTTCTCTACCTTAGCAGACGTCTACTTGAAAGAAGTTGTTTTGAGGCATGGAGTGCCAATCTCTATTATCTCAGATCGTGATGCACGATTTACTTCAGAACTGTGCCAAGCAATGCACAAATCTTTTGGCTCTCGATTAGACATGAGCACAGCTTATCACCCTCAGACGGATGTGCAGTCTGAGCGCACTATTCAAACTCTTGAAGACATGCTTCGGGCATGTGTTATCGATTTCGACAGCAGCTGGGAAAAACATCTCCCTTTAGTGGAGTTTTCGTACAATAACAGTTACCACACCAGCATTTAGGCCGCTCCATTCGAGGCATTGTACGGACGTAAATGCCGGTCACCTCTCTGTTGGGCAGAGGTGGGGGATAGTCAGATCACAGATCCAGAAATGGTAGTTGATGCTACTGAACGAATAGCACAGATACGACAACGCATGGCGGCAGCTCGTGACCGTCAGAAAAGTTACGCTGATAAGCGCAAGAAGCCACTCGAGTTTCAAGTTGGGGATCGAGTGCTACTCAAAGTCTCACCCTGGAAGGGTGTGGTTCGTTTTGGTAAATGAGGCAAGCTCAATCCGCAGTACGTTGGACCGTTTGAGATCATTGAAAGAATAGGCAAAGTGGCCTACAAACTGAATCTACCAGATGAACTCGGTGCAGTTCACAACGTATTCCACGTGTCGAATCTGAAGAAGTGTCTATCAGATGAGACCCTCATAGTTCCTTTGAAGGAACTCACTATCGACGAACAGTTGCATTTCGTCGAGGAACCAGTTGAAATCACGGACCGGGATGTTAAGGTCCTCAAGCACACGAGAATACCTCTTGTTCGAGTTCGTTGGAACTCCCGTCGTGGCCTAGAGTTCACCTGGGAACGAGAAGACCAAATGAAACTCAAGTATCCCCAGTTATTCGTAAACCGTGCAACTACTACTGAGGCTGAAGCTGAAGCTACTACAGAATTTCGGGACGAAATTCCAAATTAACGGGGGGATGATGTGACACCCCAGGAAAACGAGTAAACGATACAACTTAACTAGTTTCCTCAGTAACCGCATGCTAAATTTCGGGACGAAGTTTCTTTCAAGTTGGGGATAATGTGACTACTCGAGTTTTCGAGATTCCACTTTTGCATTTATTGCACGTTCACTGTTTGTTTAGTTGCTTACTTACACAATTGGTTTGCTTTGTAACTGTATACGTTGTGATTTGATAAAGTGTATTGTGATTATTGCATGGTTATGTGTTATTTTACGAATGATATGACAAATGCATGAACTTGGTGATGAAACTGTAAATTATATTGTGATGGGTATGTTTTATGTAAAAGATGATACTTAGGGGTGAGTAGAGTAATTAGTGAAATCTTAATAGCTCTTAACCTTAACCTCCTTCACTAATCATCTCACAAAATCAACATACGTACTTTCACATCTTCCTCTACAATCCTCTCCTACAATCATCTTCTTCATCATTCTTGGTGGCACCAGCTCTTCATCACTTTTGATCTCTCTTCATCTAGAATCAATCTAAGGTAAACGGTTAATGATTATTTGTTGTTAATCCTTGATTATGTGATTCATGCAAAACCCTAGTTCTACATATAATGGCTCTGTGTTTATTGATCAATACAGATTATTGTGAAATGGTTTATGATTTGTTGTGTAATCACTTGCCTGACACTAAGATTCTTGATATGATAGAGATGTTTGAGTGTTGATTAGATTACTGCATTGTGAATGTTTGAAAACTAGGGTTCCTGATCGAAGAACGTAACTGTTACATTGAACTTGAATATTCGCATGATTGATGTTAGGCCCGACCTTTTAAGTGTAGCATGGTCCGAATTTTATAAGGACCTTGAGTCCGAGTTTTATGTAATGCTCACTTGTCCGAGTTTTATTATAAGAGTGTTAGGTCCGAGTTTTTGCCTTGATACACAAGGTCCGACTTTTACAAAGGGACACAAGGTCCGACTTTTACAAAGGGACACAAGGTCCGAACTTTGCAAAGGGATGATTGGGTCTGACTTTTGATTCATGTATATAGTCCGAGTTTTGATTCATGTATGTAGTCCGACTTTTAATGAGAGATGAAGTCCGACTTTATGCTTTATATGAAGTCCGAGTTTTATGCTTTAGATGAAGTCCGAGTTTTATGATTTATATGAAGTCTGAATTTTATTAACATATATATATGGTCCGAGTTTTAAGAGTAAATGCCCTTGTCCGGGTTTTATGGGAATTGCTGGTCCGACTTTTATAAACAACACTTGGTCCGAACTTGTCAGGGACTTGAGGTCTGAATTTTGTGCTTATATATAGATGGTCCGAATTCTTTGTTGATATGCTTGATCCGAGTTTTAGATAATATGTATAATCCGAGTTTCTGTTAATTCAGTTAAGCATGTCAACTCTGTTAAGTTAAGTTGATTAATTCTGTTAATCAATTAACTCTGTTAACTCTATTTATTCAGTTAGCTTATTTGTTCTGTTAGATGCTAACTCTGTTAAGTGTGCTATTGGATGATTATATTGGAATAAACTGCAATAGACAACGATGTGGTACATGAATGGCATGAAATTGATTAACTGCTTATGCGATACATGAGGTTAACTGCCAAGCACTTTGTGACATAGTTTGCTTGTGAAATTTGACCAACATGAACTGACTGTGTGTAAATGCATTACCTTAGGCCTTGATTGATTGATTGATTACTTTCGAGCACATAGTTAGCATACCGAGCAAACCAAGGTGAGTTCACACTCTTACAAAGGCATGGGATTCCCGGGGTATGGGAATGGGATTGAAGGAATGAGATTTGAATAGATACTTGTACTTACGCTGTTACTAGACTATCTACCATCGTCCTCGGATGCGCAGGATACATACGTAAAACCTACGTATACTTGTACTCATCACTGTCCTCAGGTTGCGAAGGACACTTACGTAAAACCTACGTAAACTTATACTCACTACTGCCTCGGGTTGTGACAGGAACTTACGTAAAACCTACGTAAACCCCCGCGTACCACTGTCCTCGGTTTGTGAAGGACACTTACGTAAAACCTACGTAAACCTTGTACGTACTACTGTTCTCGGGTTAAGAAGAACACTTATGGTTACAAATAGTCTAGTGTATATGCAAACATGGGAAGCCCCCCACTAATAGAACATACTATCGTCCTAGTAGAGCCACACGTTACGAAGCAAACTTACTATTACGAACTTACTTACTATGAACTTGCTCAACTAGTTGTTGACTCTCTGTTACATGCCTTGCAGGTCGTTAGGTATACATGGAGCTTGCACTGGGAGACGCGGTCGTTGTGGACAAGGATCGTGAATGCTTTGATTTAACATTATGACATTACATAATTTATTTATGTTGGGCTTTTACTCATATGCTTCCGCTAAATGTTGAATTTATACTTATGTTTTGAACACCTTTCATATGGATTGGTTTGGTTAAATTACACTTACTTTTACTATTTACATTGTTCTATATGATTGGTGGCTTGATCCTGGTCAGTCACGCTCCCAAGCGGTGATACACCGCAGGTGGATTTTGGGGGTGTGACATGTTACATTTCCAATATCTTCAAGACTAACCAAACTTGTTTCCATGGATTAGCAAAACATAATCAAATATCATTCATACCTGAAATATTTGTTTTAACTCATTCCAATGTCTCCTCGCTTGACACATGCTATATGATAACAATAAGTTCAAGTAATCATGCATAACTAGCCACACTTATTAATGCACATATGCACTTAACTATGGTACTTCTAGAATGAGAATATATGTTTTGGTAGAAATAGACATTTTTATAATTAGTGACGGAACAACCTTTAACATACTTTAAGGTTAAGCGTTGTCTATACTAAAATATCCCATCATCTTCTAAATGTAGTTTGATCGATAAATAAAAAATATAATGACACGTATGTTGGAACTGCATGAGTAGTTTACAAGCATAAAAAATTAACAGTTTGTTAATGATAATAATATAACTACATTATATTAAAATAAATGCGTAGCTTTGTGGACGGACCAAAATCTAAGATCTCCTAGTGTTGGAACTACAGTGATCATCGGTAACGGCATAGTTTAAATCGTTAGTGGTCATAACGCCGAAGCTATTGCACTTCTTCTTCAAGCCTCAGTGTCGCAACCCCCGATCCCTAATCCCCGGGAACGGGCGGCCGCGAGCCAGTTTCGGTGGTATCGCGTTATTGTCCAATTTGGCAACGGAAATTTTCATCAGGACCGTAGTTAGGAAATATTTTATCAGAGTAAACCACCACATTTTATAACATTAAACACATGGGTAAAACCCAAGTTTTCAGTATACACACTTTTATAGGAATAAATCCTATTTATTTAACAAAAACATCTATTTTATTCTTAGGTAACTTTATTGCCACTTTTCCAAGCCTTCAGTGCTGTCCAGCTGGCTTCTATTTCGCTTTCACATTTTGTTACCTGAAACGCGTTTTACAAACATTTTGTCAGTGGGAAATACTGGTGAGTGAATCCCAGTTTAATCAAGTTTAAGTAAAACCATTTCATAGTGTACAGTATTGAGGGCAATCTCGCAATTACATTTGTTTCCAAGTTATACCAATTATCACCCGTTGGTACTGTCAGACCTGACTTGTGGAAATGTTACTCCTTGACCAGGTGGTAACAAATTTTGTATACAAAACCCCAACATACCCACGATAATTGTATTCTTACAAATACTCAATAACTGTTATTCGCATGGAAAGGTATTTAAGATTTTGTAAAAACAATTAACAAAAAGAGGATTACTCACATTGCTGTCTTAGAGTTATCAGTAAGGATTTCCTGGGAATAATCTCTAAATTACACAAATGCACGTGTGTTAGTATAATAACCCATTTTAACATTAGTAACACCCTGCCCGAGACGGCATTCCAACGACTACGTCGGGTATAACCACGACAGCCGTTACGGAACCCTAGATCAATCGGGCAGAGATTCGATGCGTTCTATTTATAGGTGCTGAAATCGACTTTCACGCGGCCCGCGTAAACGTAGGCAAAGGCTGACGCGGCCCGCGTCAATCCTCGGTCAAACTTATAGCTGATCCGGGTCAGCGATTCGGGTCGACGTGTGGCTGCCACGTGTCAGCACCGGGTTGTGCCACAATCTCGATCTCACGCAACCCGTGTAAGGGTTAGCTTAAGCTTACGCGGCCCGCCTAAACTTAAACTTCTGATTTTTTATTTTATTTTTAATGTTATATTGTATTTTGGGCTCGGTTTTCACATATGGGGTGTATTTAAAGACATATTAGGACATTTTAAATATTTTTAGGGTGTCGGAAAAATAATCGGGGGTGTCGGTTTTCTTGAGGAGTGTTACATCCTCCCCACCTTGTTTTAGAGCTCGTCCTCGAGATCTACTGGAACAAGTGCGGATATTTCTTTTGCATTTCTGATTCAAGCTCCCATGTGTATTCAGGTCCTCTTTTGGAGTCCCACTTCACTTTGACCATAACTAATCTCTTATGCTTGAGATTCTTAATTTTTCTATCTTCAATCTGTAGAGGCATTTCTACAAATTTAAGTTGTTCATTTACCTCTATATCCTTAAGAGGTACTACAAGTGATTCATCAGCTACGCATTTCTTGAGATTAGATACATGAAATACCTCATGTATACCTGCCATTTCCTCTGGCAGTTGTAGCTGATAGGCTACAGCTCCTATTCTTTTAATAATCTTAAAAGCTCCGACATACCTGGGACTTAATTCTTTTAATATTCTTTTAATACCTGGGACTTAGCTTTCCTCGTTTGATGAATCTTACCACTCCTTTCCAAGGAGAGACTTTTAACAACACCTTGTCACCTACTAGGAATTCTAACGGCTTACGTCTGTTATCAGCGTAACTCTTCTATCGATCACGTGCTGCTTTCAGTTGTTCCTTGACTTGAATAATTTTATCGGTTGTTTCCTGCACTATCTCAGGTCCAAATAGTTGCTTTTCCCCAATTTCTACCCAACAAACTGGGGTTCTACACTTTCTTCCATAAAGTGCTTCGAATGGTGCAGCATTGATACTTGTGTGATAACTATTATTATAAGAAAATTCTATTAAAGGTAAGTGATCGTCCCAATTACCTCTGAAATCAATTACACAAGCTCTAAGCATGTCTTCCATTGTCTGATTGTTCTTTCGCTTTGTCCTTCCGTTTGAGGATGGTAAGCTGTGCTTAGATTCAACTTAGTTCCCATTGCTTTTTGGAAACTTGCCAAAAAATGAGAGGTAAAACGGCTATCCCTATCAGAAACAGTTGATAAAGATATTCCATGTAATGAAACAATTTCATTTACATATAATTTGGCTAACTGTTCCATACTGAAAGTTTCCTTCATTGGTAGGAAATGAGCTGATTTAGTTAGCCTATCTACAATCACCCAGATTGTATCATTACCTTTTCTTGTTTTGGGTAATTTGGTAAAAAAATCCATTGTTATCAATTCCCATTTCCAAACTGGTATTTCTAACTGTTGTAGCAATCCTGTGGATTTCTGGTGTTCAGCTTTGACTTGAGAACAAGTTAAACATTTAGAAACATAAGCTGCTATATCCTTTTTCATTCCTATCCACCAGAAATTTTTCCTTAAATCCTGGTACATTTTATCACTTCCTGGATGCATTGTATACTTAGACTTATGGGCTTCTTCTAATATACGGTGACGTAGGTTTTCTAATTTAGGTATCCACATTCTCTTTTTATGGAATCTCCAAATTCTATCTGTTCCTTGTTCTAATTCTTTAATCATTTCTTTTAAATTTTCAGTATCATCCTTGATTACTGACTCTTGTGCTTTTCTAATTTGATCGTTTAAATCTACTTGTAGATTTAGTTTAAGAGAACGTACCCTTTTTGGCTTTTCGTGATACTTTCGACTTAAAGCATCTGCCACTACATTGGCCATTCCTGCATGATACTGGATATCACAATCGTAATCACTAAGCAATTCCATCCAGCGTCTTTGTCTCATATTCAGCTTTTTTTGCCCGAAAACATACCTTAAGCTTTTATGATCTATAAATACGGTAAACTTACTACCATAAAGATAATGTCTCCAAATCTTTAGGGAAAAAAATTATGGCTCCTAATTCTAGATCATGGTTTGAATAATTCTCTTCATGACTCTTAATCTGTCTAGAGGCGTAAGCTATAACCTTTTGACGTTGCATTAATACACATCCATAACCTAACTTAGAAGCGTCACAATAGACTACAAAGTCTTCAGTTCCTTCTGGTAACTCTAGTATGGGTGCATGGGTTAATCTTTGCTTAAGGATTCTAAAGGCTTCTTCTTGTTTTGGTCCCCATTCAAACTTAACAGATTTACAGGTTAATTTGGTTAAGGGAATGGCTATTCTAGAAAAATCTCGAATAAATCTTCTATAATAACCGGCCAATCCTAAGAAACTTCTAACCTCAGTTGGCGACTCAGGGGTTTTCCATTTGGTAATTGCCTCGATCTTTGTTGGATCTACATGAATTCCTTCATGATCAACTAAGTGTCAAAGAAATTGTACCTGCTCTAACCAAAACTCGCACTTTGAAAACTTAGCATAAAGCTTTTCCTTTCTCAATAGACTTAAAAGTAAGTGCAAATGCTTTGCATGTTCCTCTTTACTCTTAGAGTAAATTAGAATATCATCTATGAAGAGAATTATGAATTTATCCAAATACGGCTTACATATTCGGTTCATCATGTCCATAAATGCGGCTGGGGCATTGGTTAAACCAAATGGCATGACAGTAAATTCATAATGGCCATACCTTGTTCTGAATGCAGTTTTAGGAATGTCTTCTTCCTGTACCTTTAATTGATGATATCCTGATCTTAAATCGATCTTAGAGAAAAATCGAGCTCCTTGTAGTTGATCAAACAGGTCATCGATTCTTGGTAATGGATGCCGATTCTTAATCGTGACCTTGTTTAATTCACGGTAGTCAATGCACATACGCATTGATCTGTCCTTCTTTTTAACAAACAAAATCGGTGCTCCCATGGCGATGAGCTTGGCTGTATGAATCCTTTCTCCAACAATTCGTCTAATTGTTTCTTCAGTTCTTGCATTTCAGCGGGTGCCAAACGGTAAGTTGCTTTGGCAATCGGTGCTGTCCCTGGTAGCAGATGGATTCTGAATTCAACTTCTGTTGGACCGTGTTCCGACCCTGAATAGTCAGTAGAGAATGTTCATCTTCACGTACGAAGGCGGAATCAACGTAAATGAAGTTACACAGCTTTTCCTATTCAATTCCTTCTCCTTTATTGCTTTCTGATGTAAATTTGACAGAGTTTCGTTACACAAGCAAATTCCTATATCCGCTTCAACGTACAACTACACACGTATATATAGTGTGTTCTGGTTCGCTTATATGGACATGACATATAAGCGGACCACCCAATCTTGACAAACAAGCGGACCAACTTAATGACACTCAAGCGAACCTATATCAAAACCCGAAACGTGGACCTGATCTTAACACATGTTCACGTAAGCGGATCTACTACATAAAATCTAATTTTGACATTCTAGACCCTATGTTGACCTAAGACTTAATGTAGACGAAGTCAACAGACATTCCATGCATCAACAGACTCCCCCTTGGATGTTGACGTAGTCTTCAGCTCCTGAGTCTTCAGTCTTGGTCTTTTCTCCAACTCTGTCTTCTCATCATAAGCACTCTATCTTCACAGGCTTCAAGATCATTACCTGACTCTAACTTCAATCATCCCTTGGACTGTCGATCCAGACTCCCCCTTTCACAGACTCCCCCTCTCAGTATGCTGGGATCTGAGATCTTGATTTGGTTCAAGCTTTGACAATTAGCTTCCGTAGGAATGATGAAGTTCCAAACCTGTTACTCATCAAATAACATTACACTTCTATCTTTTCAACAATAAATCACTAACACAACCAGCTTTAGAATATCCACTCAAGTATTCAGGTCCAAGTTAATGACCCTGAAACTCAATTAATCTACCAAGATCAATTTAATGACCTTGGTTGATCATTTGACGAAACAAACTGATTTTGTAAAAACATTTTCACATTATCTGAAAATAACAAGTATCAATTTAATGAACTTGTTTTAGCTTTGAAAACATCTCAATCTCTGACAAAGTAAGCTCTCCTCATTCTTCAGTTTAGAACCTCCTGCATCTGCTATCAAATCTCTGAGAATCCAACAATCAACTCTCCACTTTGGTTTGTCAAAAATAAAGCAGAAATAAAATCTTTTGGATTTTATATTGTGTTCTAAACTAAGAAATGAAATACAGAAAACTTAAATTGTAAAAAAAATAAAGAAATTGAACTATATACAAACTTATTTTTGGCGAGCGTGTCAGGGAATCATATCAGCTTTTCAGACAAATTACTAGTACCGTTAAGCTTTATTGCATACTCAGACTTAAACAATTCACCTCGATTGTCGATATACTGATCCATCTTAAATTCTCACACAATTTTCAATTTACTCAGGATACAATTTAGATGTTTTATGAACTTAACTCAATTCATATGTCCCACCTCTTGAATATACTCCCATATCCAGAATCCCAATATTCAGTCTTACAGGTGAGTATACTACAATGATATCTGTACATAAATTAGGTATGCGAGGGCCGAGGGATCTCAGGTCGATACTTCCGTATACGCAGAGAGATATCAGCTTTGACTTTTCAGTATATCCCCTTTAGAGGATCTTTTTGTTACAACAGCAGCGACTATCAATTTTATTGTTTCATCTGCATGCTGAGGGTTTATGCTATGTTTCAAGCATTTGGTGAAAGTATTATCCAAGGACTAGGTCAGAACTTCCATTCAGCAGAAGTCCCGGAAAAATACCCCAGACATCATTGAGTATAAAAACCTAGTATATCAGAATACGAGACCTTTCAAACGAGATTTCAGGGGTTACCTATATATCCAAGTAGTGTTCCCCACGAATTTCGCAAGATTGAAATTTTAGGTTTATATCTCGAATAAATCTACTAAATGTACGAAAACCTATTGACACATCATTAGTGAGATTGTTTAACTCATTTAGTCTTTACAAATCTTTAGCATACTGTAATTGTCTAGCTGATGTACTATCATTTTCCCTATATACACAAGCTCTTTTTTAGATTTTATCATGTTTTTGTATTTTTGCATTTTTTACTGTTTTTGTATTTTCTGAAAATAGACTATATACATCTATCTATCTACTCCCCCTAAATACCAAAACATGTAAAAAATCGACAAACCATTGCAGATTGTTTCTCGTCTTCATCCGCAACAGTACTCTCATCAACGCTCACAATTCCATCCGACACCGAAAGCAATTTCATACCATTAAGTTTTAACAAATATAGAAACCGATTTTTATCAAAAGCTTTGGAATGCAAATCAGCTTTTTGTTCGTCAGTGTGGATTTTCTCAATTCGTATCAACTTTTTCTCGAAACAATCGTGAATAAAGTGATGACGAATCTCTATGTGTTTAGTTTTAGCGTGATGTACTGGATTCTTTGTTATATTAATAGCGGCCTCATTATCAACAAACAGAGGTGTGTTAAGAAACTGCAAACCGTAGTCGCGCATCTGTTGCTGTATCCACAGGATCTGAGAGCAGCAACTGCTAGCAGAAACATACTCCGCTTCACATGTAGATAGCGCCACAGACGTTTGTTTCTTACACTGCCAGGTAACCAATCTAGGACCAAAGAACTGGCATCCTGCAGTTGTTGATTTCGCATTGACTTTGCAGCATCCGAAATCCGAATCGGAATACCCTTTGAGCGTAAAATCGCCTTTCCTAGGGTACCATAACCCCAATGACGGAGTACCTCTTAGGTAACGCAATATCCTTTTCACAATAATCATGTGCGATGCTCTCGGGTTAGACTGAAATCTTGCTGCGAGGCACGTTGGGTACATGATATCAGGACATGAAGCAGTTAAATGCATCAAAGAACCTATCATGGAACGGTAAAACGTTTCATCAGCCCTGTCTCTGTGACAACTCGAACCTTAGACCTACTTTGTGTAACGATACGTGTTTACGAGAACGTTATTAATTGAATGAATACTTGATATGTTTTGTTTATGTGTATTATGTGTGCATGTATGTATTGAACCGCACAACACTTGGAAACCCGAATCGCACAACACCCTTGGACCGCACAAGCCTATTGGGCCTTACACTTGCTTGCGGACCATTAGAAGTAGCCGAGTGGGCTCGGCCCACTCCCCTTATGCGCAAACAAACAAAACACCCTTTAGGGACTTGTTCTCTCATTAGTTGCAAAACACACACAAGTCACAAAACCCTAGAAGCTCTTGTCCTCTCTCTCGTTTCTCTAGAACCCGACGGCACAAGGCAACCGGAGATCACCCTCCTGTCGGATCACTTCCTTCTAGTTGAATTCTAATCGGTTAGTGTTTCATATTGATATTATATGTGCCTACGATTGGTTGATTTTGTATGTGTTGAATTGGATTGTATGAAAATTAATCATAAGCCTATTAGATGTAATCGGCCACCATGTTCTATATTGAGATTGTTTTTGATTTGATGTTAACCGGCTATAGATTTTCATGAAACGGATGATAAAGTAGATATAGAAACCGATTAGATGTTAACCCGGATATTATATCCTGTGATTGAATCATTGTTTGATAATTGAACCTTAGATTATAATGATCAAATAATTCGGGTTATTGTTCATGTCTTGTTAGGGTTCATATGGATTTTTGAATAAGTTGTCTTGTTTGATCGAGATTTAGCATGTCTTGTAACTGATTTCATGTTAATTGATTTGGTTATGTTTGGAAACCTTGAAACGGATTGAAAGAATTCTGCATGAAATCAGGAAGTTTGTTACGTTGACTAACCACACGGTTGCGAGTCGAGACCGGTGATCATTGCGACTCGGAACCTCACACCCAGCAGCACGAGCCGAAACCATGGTTGCGAGTCTTGTTGCGACTCGTAACCAGACCATGACAAGCCGAGATCTCCCATTGCGACTCGTAATCTCCCGTTGCGACTCGTAATCACCAATTGCGACTCGAGATCGCTGGTTGCGACTCGAGTCCCGTTAGTTCGTACACTGTTGGACCCTACACTGTCACGAGCCAATCTTTTGGGCCAAATAATTGGGGCTTATGCATATAACTGTTATGTTTTTGGACTGCTTATCTGTTTGGGCCGGGTTTACAATGGATCGCACAATATGTTGGGCTTGTTGTTATTTGCACATGGTTGACTGTTATGTGTTTACCATGATATTCACATGCTCGTACTATGTTAACTTGTATGTTTTATACGTGCATTACGTGAAGTCAAAACCTGACTTGTATTATAACCATGATAGGACGTGGTTGACCATTTACTAGCTTACCTGTACTTTTTGTGTATCTGCCGAGCAAACCAAGGTGAGTTCACACAGCCAAGGCATGGGATTCCCGGGTTGGGAATTGGGTTGGAATGTTGATATGATAAGATTACTCGTACTTACGCAATCACTAGACTATAGACCATCGTCCTCAGGATAGTCAGGACACGTTACGTAAAGCCTACGTAACCCAGTATTTGCCATTTGTCTCCTGGGTCGGGAGGACACGTTACGTAAATCCTGCGTAACCCAATACCTTCTACTGTCTTCCGGGTCAGAAGGACACGCTGCGTAAATCCTGCGTAGCCCCCACGCGTACCACTGTCCTCGGGGAAGGGCACGTCACGTAAAACCTACGTGACCCAGTACGTATTCCTGTTCTCGGTTTATGAAGAACACATGGTTGCACTAGTCTAGTAAGTACCATAATGGGAATCCCTCATTGTTCAGGATAATTGTGAGAATCCCTCACCAATATTATATACATGTATGGGAAGCCCCCACTAGATGAACTTACGCATTACTGATACGAACTTACTTTCTGTGAACTCGCTTAACTAGTTTGTTGATTATTCGCTGCATGCCTTGCAGGACCTTAGGTACATTATGGAGCTTGCACAGGGAGGAGCAGGTCGTTGTGGGATGCGGGTCATGAACGATATTTGAACTTATAACTATTTCGAGTTTACATTACTATGCTTCCGCTACTTAAACAATGTTTGGTTTTGGAACATCAATCATGTCAAGATGAACTACTTTTGGCTTGATCCTGGTCACGTCACGCTCCCAAGCGGTGATACCCCGCAGGTGGATTTTGGGGGTGTGACAGTCTCCGGTGAGATCTGGGTGAATTTCATGATTTGTCGCAAGTGGGGTAGCAGCTGGAGTAGAACTTGACATTCCAAATTTCTCTAGAATATCACGAACGTACTTCGTCTGGTGAATGAAACTTCCCTCAGGAAGTTGTTCAACTTGAAGACCCAAAAAGAATTTCATCTCCCCCATTGATGACATTTCGAATTTTTGCTTCATCACCTGTTCGAAATCTTTGCACAATTTCTCATTCGTTGACCCAAAAATTATATTGTCTACATAAATCTGTACTATCAGAAGATGACCATCAACGACTTTAGTGAAGAGAGTGGCATCCACTTTTCCACGTATGAAACTGTTAGCGAGTAGGTGTTGAGACAAAGTCTCGTACCAGGCTCTTGGGGCCTGGTGTAAACCATACAACGCTTTGTCCAATAAGTAGACCTTGTTTTTGTGGATTGGGTCAGTAAAGCCCGGCGGCTGACCGACAAAAACCTCCTCTTTGACCTTCCCATAAAGAAACGCTGACTTTACATCCAACTGATATACTTTAAAGTTCTTCCAAGACGCAAATGCTAGGAAAATTCTGATAGCCTCTAGTCGTGCCACAGGTGTAACAACTCTCATTAAAATCCATAATTAGGATGATAATTAGTCAATAAGAAAACCCTAATTGAGACACCCAAGTAATTCTGCACTAACCCTAAAATTTTCAGAACAATTGGAATTAGGATCAGGGCCCCTAAAACTCAGGGGGGGTTAAACCCTAGTGATAATTATCTTTAAAATACGTTGTACAGATTGAAATTCGTTTTAACATTGAGTCAGCAAAGCTAGTCCCGAACCCAGCTAGCCTATATAATTAGACCGCCTCTCTTACGGACCGTAAGGGGAAAGGGCATACGGTCCGTAAGCGTGCCAAATTTTGTGTATAAATAGCCGACATTGGCAATTGATTTCAGAAGTTGAGACGACGGCCAAAAGCCTTCTGTACGTCGAATTATAACAAAAACAGTCCCAAAAACCACACACTGATCACGAAGTGTTGCCGCAAAACAGGGTAATAACTCGATCGCTATTACGATTCATTTTCCGACTGATCAATATATCCAATGGATGTTTAAGTGCCGCCCACATAGGGTTATACTTTGTCGTTCGTCGTTAAATCGATGGATGTTTAAGTATTGCACTTTGTCGTTCGTTGTGAGAATTTGATCTCGTAAGTTATCGTAAATGCTGTATTGATCACTAACCCGGTTTTGTGTACATTATTATTTAAACTAGGTTAACAAGGCTAATCCATATTCTGTCCGTATTAAATCTGCAATGTGAGTCATTCTCTTTTTATCAAATGTTTTACAATACTCCAAATTATTTTCAGAATTATAATTACAGTGATTAAGTTTATGTAATTGATGTGCGTGAAGTGTGTTATATTTTTGATGAGTATTTAAGCCCCTTTTTTACACTTTTAGCCAAGTTTTAAATTTATAAAACACGATATTCACTAACACTAAACACACATATGGGCAAGTGCACCCATCATGGACGTAGTATAGTGTTGGTAAGATACCGAGGTCGTCCAAGGACACAAGAGCTTTTAATACCGGTTTATCCTCAACGTCTAATCAAATCAAAAAGTTAGAAAAATGTTTTAAACTAAGAAAAATAAAAACTAACTAAATGCTGAAAATAAAAATAAAATAAAAACAGATAGACAAGATAAATCACTTGGATCCGACACGTGTATTAGTATAACCTTTGATTATTTTTGCACTTTTGCACTTGTTTAAGAGATTATCTTAGTTATTGTAGTAGGCCCCTCTTTTGAAGGCGACGTTACCCTCAACCCAGTAGTTTGAGTCAGCAAGGATACAATCCTAAAGGGTCGGATTATTGAAAGATAATGAATTAAGTTTACCATTTCTTGTTGATCGTCCGTTTCTTTCATGCAACTCCAATTTTCATGTGACCCACCACACCCTTCACAAGCCATAACCGAGACGGTTTTTGTCATTTCTAATTTTTTTATTTTTGAAGAAAGGGCCTCGATTTGGGCTTGTAAAGAAGTGCTTTCGTCGACCTTATGGGCGCCCGGGGCGATAGACTTATTTCCCCGGGGGGTGTGCCATTGAAAATTGGTTTGAGCAATTTCCTCAATCTGATTATATTTCATGTGGGCGTCGGTTACCTAAAAGTCCCCCGGAGCTAGAATCAAGTGTCTGTCTAGTGTGTGGCAACAATCCATTGTAGAAAGTGGATACTTGTTGCCATATTGCGAGGCCGTGATGGGGACACTTGCGTAATAGCTCCTTGAACCTTTCCCAAGTTTCATATAAGGATTCCCCGTCCTCTTGTGAGTATGTATTAATTTCAGTCATTAATTTAGCAGTTTTAGCAGGAGGGAAATACTTATATAGAAATTTTTGGGCTAGTTCATCCCAGGTGTTTACCGAACCAGCTGGGAGGGCGTTGAGCCAAGCTTTCGCTCGGTCTTTTAGTGAGAATGGAAACATATGGAGGCGGATGGCGTCGTTTGATGCTCCATTGATCCGAAAGGTATCACATATTTCTAAGAAATTAGTTATATGTAGATGGGGATCCTCGTCCGCAAGCCCGTGGAAGGTTGCGGAGTTTTGGAGCATTTGTATCAAATGCGATCGAAGCTCGAAGTTATTGGCTTCGACATTCGGAGCATTGATAGCGGCGCCTAGATTACCTACGGTGGGCCGTAGATAATCCATAAGGGTACGTTGGTCCGCCATTGGAGGTGGATCACCCGAAACCTTCTCTTGGTTTTTGGCTTTTAACTTTTTTCTGAGAAAGCGTTCGGGTTCTTCTAATGGTTCTTTTATGTCTTTATTGGAACTGGAGTTCATACACTACGTGAGGTTGGTGTCGGGTTCCAAGTCCTGCAATAAAAACAGAAAAGAATGTTGGTCAGAAGGTTCACCACGGCCCCGTGTTGAGCGAACACGGCCCCGTGGTCGGAATTACAGTGATTGTTTTTCAGATCCCAGTTACTGGAAGTTGGACACGGCCCCGTGTTGCACCGGCACGGCCCCGTGGTCAGCCTTCTGTAACTTGAAAAACAAAAACTGCCAGTAACGATGCTGAGCGCGGCCCGTGTCCAACCAGGCACGGCCCCGTGCTGAGCTCTGCAGAAGCTGAAAAACTAAAAAAAAATCCTAAAAAATTAAAGAAAAATAAAAATATGATTAGGCCGCTGATTCCTAACTTTCTTAAAATCCTTGTGTCCCCGGCAGCGGCGCCAAAAACTTGATGTGCGTGAAGTGTGTTATATTTTTTATGAGTATTTAAGCCCCTTTTTTACACTTTTAGCCAAGTTTTAAATTTATAAAAAACGATATTCACTAACACTAAACACACATATGGGCAAGTGCACCCATCGTGGACGTAGTATAGTGTTGGTAAGATACCGAGGTCGTCCAAGGACACAAGAGCTTTTAATACCGGTTTATCCTCAACGTCTAATCAAATCAAAAAGTTAGAAAAATGTTTTAAACTAAGAAAAATAAAAACTAACTAAATGCTGAAAATAAAAATAAAATAAAAACAGATAGACAAGATGAATCACTTGGATCCGACACGTGTATTAGTATAACCTTTGATTATTTTTGCACTTTTGCACTTGTTTAAGAGATTATCTTAGTTATTGTAGTAGGCTCCTCTTTTGAAGGCGACGTTACCCTCAACCCAGTAGTTTGAGTCAGCAAGGATACAATCCTAAAGGGTCGGATTATTGAAAGATAATGAATTAAGTTATTAATGCAAATTGTGGTAGGCCCCGCTTTTGGCGGTGACGTTACCCTCGGCTAAGTAGTCTGAGTCAGCAAGGATACAGTCCTAAATAGCCGGGTTATAGTATTAATAGTAGTTAACTTATGAGGGGGTCAAAGAGTTTGGATCCCCGCCATCCAATACCTATGGGCATTGAAGGAGATCCTACTAAATTTGACCCAGGTCCCAAGCAGGACCTCTAAACGCTGAACAAGGGCAAGACCCTTACCAAACCGTTCCCTTAACCCCCGACCAGGTAGCCAACATACCTCCATATAGACCGTGGAGATATGAATGGTGAAAATCTTTTATTTTATATAGACAGTAAAATAATGCCAAGACACCACGAACAAACGATAAGGAAAGATCACCTTCAACATAAGTAACTAGTTATTAAAGTCATTAATACAAAACCAAATAAAAAGTGCAAAAGATTAAAAATAAAAAGTATTATACTAAACACTTGTCTTCACCAAGTGATGTAAGAGACTTAGGCAAACATGGCCTTGATTGTCAAGAACTCTTACGATCAATCTTGGATCCCGAGACGACTCACACACTCTACGATGGACAATGGATGATGGTGGTGGATGATGGTGTTATGGTGGTGGTGGGTGGTGGATGAAGTGTGAGAGAGGTGGTGTGCCAAGGGATGAGAGAGAATGAAACCAAGCTCCTCTATTTATAGGCTGAACAGAAGGCTGGACACGGCCCCGTGTCCGCTGGCACGGCCCTGTGCCCGTCTGACATTCTCTCTCTTCATTAATTGTAATTCGCAATTACAATTAATGCGCCTGCTGTACTTTCACCACGCCCCCGTGCCCGCTGGACACGGCCCCGTGGTGGGCAATGGAAGCTTCTACTGGTTTGTCTTTTCTGTTGCTTCCTGGGCACGCCCCCGTGTTCGCTGGACACGGGGCGTGTTCAGACTCTGTTTCTTCTCCTTTGCTTTGGGAGGTACCGTTGAGGGTCCGGGCAGTCTACTTTTGTTCCTATTCTTGTATTTATGGTAGAATTAGTTGTCTTTTTGCTTCTTTTGTGATTTTGAGCTCATTTAATCCTGAAAATACAAAAGGAAGACAAAAACACTATTTTTCCAACATTAGTACTCAAAAAGGGTTAGTTTTATGCCTTAATTGATGTGATTTATATGTTGCATTTTACACACATCAAATACCCCCACACTTGAACTTTTGCTTGTCCTCAAGCAAAACTCTTTAAATGTGGCTTACACTCCAAAATGGAATAGGTAGAAGAGAAGTTTTTGGCTTGTCCTAGAGTGTCGGGAATCCAAGGTCTTTGTAAGTTTTATTTTTATTTATTTACAATCCTATTCGTTATGATTTATTTTGAACGTTTCATAAGATAAATTACTTATTTGGGCATAGCATGCCTTATTAAAATTCCATTTATATACAAGTTCACATACCTCACGGGAGATCACTCAACACTCGGCCGAAGGTGTATATTTTAGTGAATCACTCGAGAGCGGCACGGAACTTACGCCTTCCATAGGCTTGCCAAGCAATCAATCCTCCTCCTTTTTAACTTTTTACCTTTGTAAATATCAAGAGGACTTTTTGGGGTAAAGGGTTAGGCTTGGGTTAAAGGTGGGTGGTTGGTTAGTGGTTAGTAAAAAGGGCGAAAATCGTAACAAGCGTCGGTTTTCGTGAAATACCTTGTTTTTAGTGACTTTTTATTTTTTTGAAGTATTTCTCCAAACAAGCTTTTATATAGCTTTTGTTTGTTTTTGACTTCATCACTATTTTTTTTTTGATCGTCACATAAAAAGGTGAGTTTACGACAAAGCGAGCTTGTTACTAAAATAAAGGGTGAAAAATAAAAAGGTTTTTGGTGGGTAAAAAGGGTTTTTGGGGTAATGAAATGAAAGGTTTAGGCTCAAAGGGGCTATCTAGGGGGATTTTTGGGTAGGTGATAAAAAATGAAAAATAATGGTTTTGAAAGAAAATGGTTAGTCCTAATGCCTCCATCATTTACTTACTTGGGTTTAAGTTGGTAAGGACCGGGAATGTATTGTCGTGGCAAGTTCTAGATTTGTAAGAACCAAGCGGCTATTCACACAAGAAACGAAAAATGAGCATTTAATCTAAATATGTATATTTTTGTGCTCAATAAAGGCTCAAAACTCACTTTTGTGGGAATGGGTTTTTAATGTGACCAAGTATATATAATCAAATTTTTAACTAGACTTGTTATGCCGTTTCATAATTTTCTTATGTTTGTTCTTTTTTTATCACGACGCTATCGGTTGTAAACTTGTAAAAATATAACCTTTTTAGAACTTGTTATTCCCAACTTAAACTAAGACAAGTAAATATAAAAAATGAAAAAGTTTTTGAAAAAATTTGGGGTGTTTAGCGGTTCCAATAGAGTTTTGTGTAAGGCTTGTGTTTAGGATTTTGCAAAATTTCAAGGTTTTAGCATCCCCCCCACACTTAAATTACACATTGTCCTCAATGTGTCCAAAAATAAAGTTTTTGGTTGATTAGAATGTGTAAAAGTGGGTTTAAAAGCAAAGTTTTATGTTACTGGCATCCTGGACACGGCCCCGTGTTAACCGGGCACGGCCCCGTGGTCAAGTGCCAGTAACAAAAATTAGAGAATTGAAACAGAAGCCTGGACACGGGGGCGTGTCCGCTGAACACGGCCCGTGTCCAGTTACCTGAACTGGGTGATTTTCTGCAGGGGGCTCAGCACGGGGCCGTGTTGGTTGGGCACGGCCCGCGTTGAGCCTTCTGTGATGGAGATTTTTGTCGGGTTGCTCTGTTCTTCTTGCATGGTTCCATTTTTCCCGTTCCCTTTTTCATCCATTACCACCATGAGTGTGTTTTATTCTGCAAAAACTAAAAGATTAAACTAAACTAAGGATAGTTCCGCGGAATGCCTCCGTGGTGCGCCACGTTTATAAGGGTCCTTGGCTAGACCCGAGTCGAGGTTATATATCTTCTGAGTGGGATGCCTGGCTTCCCATGTTACACCGTCGGAGAGCGGCATCCAGGCTCGAATCAATAACCTTCATGTAATTGACTGGGTCGTCGTCCTCTATTCTCTTCCCAACTCCGAACTTCACCTCATCATCCCCATACCTCAAAGTGAGTGTCCCGTCATTCATGTCTACCACTGCTTGTGCCGTGGCAAGGAAGGGTCTCCCTAGTATAAGGGGGACCTCGGTGTCTTCCTCCATATCGAGTATGACAAAGTCAACTGGATAAACGAATCTGCTTACCCTTACCAAGACATTCTCGATGACACCTTGTGGGAACTTGACGGATCGATCAGCGAGTTGTATGCTTATTTTTGTAGGGCTCGTGGTTCCCAAGCCAAGCCTTTTGAACATTGATGAGGGCATGAGGTTAATGCTAGCCCCTAGGTCGGCCTAGGCATTGCGAACGGGCGATTCCCCTATTGAGCATGGAATCGTGAAACTTCCGGGATCGATTTTCTTTTGGGGTAGTTTATTGAGTATGAGGGAAGAGCATTCTTCGCCTAAATTAACTAATTGCAAATTTTCAATTTTCTTTTTATGGGTAAGGAAGTCCCTCATAAATTTAGAGTATTTGGGCATTTGGGTTAGGACTTCGATAAAAGGAATATTGACATGCAACTGTTTTAACAGACTTTCGAATTTTGCGAATTGCTCATTGGTCTTTTGATGAATTAACCTACCGGGGTACGGAACTCGAGGAGCCTTGGTAGGCTCTGGTGATGGAGGAGAGTTCTTTTCCTGCAGAGGTGTTGGCATCGTTTCTTCCGTAGGTGGCGGTACTTCTACAGGCCCTACGGTTCGGTTTCGTAGTGTGATGAGGTGAACTTGCGCCTTTGGGTTTGTTTCGGTATTGCTAGGTAATGCGCCTTGCGGTCTCTCGGAAAAGTTTTGAGCTATTTGATTTATTTGTTTTTCTATGTTTTGAATGCTAGCTTGTTGATTCCTAAAATTAGACTCTAATTGTAGAAATCTTTCCGAGTTTTTCTTATCAGTGTCAGAGACGAGGCGAGATATAGTATCTTCGGGCCTTTCTCGTCCACCTTGTTGTTGAGTGAAATTTTGTGACTCATTTCTTGATTGCTGAAAGTTTGTTCGTTGGGTTTGTTGGTTACTACTATTGCCGGGTTCCCTCCAACCAAGGTTTGGGTGGTTTCGCCATCCTTGGTTGTAAGTTCCCGTTGGAGGACCTGACGGCCTAGGTCTATTATCAATGTAGTTTACCATTTCTTGTTGATCGTCCGTTTCTTTCATGCAACTCCAATTTTCATGTGACCCACCACACCCTTCACAAGCCATAACCGAGACGGTTTTTGTCATTTCTAATTTTTTTATTTTTGAAGAAAGGGCCTCGATTTGGGCTTGTAAAGAAGTGCTTTCGTCGACCTTATGGGCGCCCGGGGCGATAGACTTATTTCCCCGGGGGGTGTGCCATTGAAAATTGGTTTGAGCAATTTCCTCAATCTGATTATATATTTCATGTGGGCGTCGGTTACCTAAAAGTCCCCCGGAGCTAGAATCAAGTGTCTGCCTAGTGTGTGGCAACAATCCATTGTAGAAAGTGGATACTTGTTGCCATATTGCGAGGCCGTGATGGGGACACTTGCGTAATAGCTCCTTGAACCTTTCCCAAGTTTCATATAAGGATTCACCGTCCTCTTGTGAGTATGTATTAATTTCAGTCATTAATTTAGCAGTTTTAGCAGGAGGGAAATACTTATATAGAAATTTTTGGGCTAGTTCATCCCAGGTGTTTACCGAACCAGCTGGGAGGGCGTTGAGCCAAGCTTTCGCTCGGTCTTTTAGTGAGAATGGAAACATACGGAGGCGGATGGCGTCGTTTGATGCTCCATTGATCCGAAAGGTATCACATATTTCTAAGAAATTAGTTATATGTAGATGGGGATCCTCGTCCGCAAGCCCGTGGAAGGTTGCGGAGTTTTGGAGCATTTGTATCAAATGCGGTCGAAGCTCGAAGTTATTGGCTTCGACATTCGGAGCATTGATAGCGGCGCCTAGATTACCTACGGTGGGCCGTAGATAATCCATAAGGGTACGTTGGTCCGCCATTGGAGGTGGATCACCCGAAACCTTCTCTTGGTTTTTGGCTTTTAACCTTTTTCTGAGAAAGCGTTCGGGTTCTTCTAATGGTTCTTTTATGTCTTTATTGGAACTGGAGTTCATACACTACGTGAGGTTGGCGTCGGGTTCCAAGTCCTGCAATAAAAACAGAAAAGAATGTTGGTCAGAAGGTTCACCACGGCCCCGTGTTGAGCGAACACGGCCCCGTGGTCGGAATTACAGTGATTGTTTTTCAGATCCCAGTTACTGGAAGTTGGACACGGCCCCGTGTTGCACCGGCACGGCCCCGTGGTCAGCCTTCTGCAACTTGAAAAACAAAAACTGCCAGTAACGATGCTGAGCACGGCCCGTGTCCAACCAGGCACGGCCCCGTGCTGAGCTCTGCAGAAGCTGAAAAACTAAAAAAAAATCCTAAAAAATTAAAGAAAAATAAAAATATGATTAGGCCGCTGATTCCTAACTTTCTTAAAATCCTTGTGTCCCCGGCAGCGGCGCCAAAAACTTGATGTGCGTGAAGTGTGTTATATTTTTGATGAGTATTTAAGCCCCTTTTTTACACTTTTAGCCAAGTTTTAAATTTATAAAACACGATATTCACTAACACTAAACACACATATGGGCAAGTGCACCCATCGTGGACGTAGTATAGTGTTGGTAAGATACCGAGGTCGTCAAGGGACACAAGAGCTTTTAATACCGGTTTATCCTCAACGTCTAATCAAATCAAAAAGTTAGAAAAATGTTTTAAACTAAGAAAAATAAAAACTAACTAAATGCTGAAAATAAAAATAAAATAAAAACAGATAGACAAGATGAATCACTTGGATCCGACACGTGTATTAGTATAACCTTTGATTATTTTTGCACTTTTGCACTTGTTTAAGAGATTATCTTAGTTATTGTAGTAGGCCCCTCTTTTGAAGGCGACGTTACCCTCAACCCAGTAGTTTGAGTCAGCAAGGATACAATCCTAAAGGGTCGGATTATTGAAAGATAATGAATTAAGTTATTAATGCAAATTGTGGTAGGCCCCGCTTTTGGCGGTGACGTTACCCTCGGCTAAGTAGTCTGAGTCAGCAAGGATACAGTCCTAAATAGCCGGGTTATAGTATTAATAGTAGTTAACTTATGAGGGGGTCAAAGAGTTTGGATCCCCGCCATCCAATACCTATGGGCATTGAAGGAGATCCTACTAAATTTGACCCAGGTCCCAAGCAGGACCTCTAAACGCTGAACAAGGGCAAGACCCTTACCAAACCGTTCCCTTAACCCCCGACCAGGTAGCCAACATACCTCCATATAGACCGTGGAGATATGAATGGTGAAAATCTTTTATTTTATATAGACAGTAAAATAATGCCAAGACACCACGGACAAACGATAAGGAAAGATCACCTTCAACATAAGTAACTAGTTATTAAAGTCATTAATACAAAACCAAATAAAAAGTGCAAAAGATTAAAAATAAAAAGTATTATACTAAACACTTGTCTTCACCAAGTGATGTAAGAGACTTAGGCAAACATGGCCTTGATTGTCAAGAACTCTTACGATCAATCTTGGATCCCGAGACGACTCACACACTCTACGATGGACAATGGATGATGGTGGTGGATGATGGTGTTATGGTGGTGGTGGGTGGTGGATGAAGTGTGAGAGAGGTGGTGTGCCAAGGGATGAGAGAGAATGAAACCAAGCTCCTCTATTTATAGGCTGAACAGAAGGCTGGACACGGCCCCGTGTCCGCTGGACACGGCCCCGTGCCCGTCTGACATTCTCTCTCTTCATTAATTGTAATTCGCAATTACAATTAATGCGCCTGCTGTACTTTCACCACGCCCCCGTGCCCGCTGGACACGGCCCCGTGGTGGGCAATGGAAGCTTCTACTGGTTTGTCTTTTCTGCTGCTTCCTGGGCACGCCCCTGTGTTCGCTGGACACGGGGCGTGTTCAGACTCTGTTTCTTCTCCTTTGCTTTGGGAGGTACCGTTGAGGGTCCGGGCAGTCTACTTTTGTTCCTTTTCTTGTATTTATGGTAGAATTAGTTGTCTTTTTGCTTCTTTTGTGATTTTGAGCTCATTTAATCCTGAAAATACAAAAGGAAGACAAAAACACTATTTTTCCAACATTAGTACTCAAAAAGGGTTAGTTTTATGCCTTAATTGATGTGATTTATATGTTGCATTTTACACACATCAGTAATCACCAAATTACAGCCAGTATGTGGGGTATTGTGCACATTACTACTGTTTCTATCACTTTAGGTGGGCGAACCGAAAATTAAGTGATATACGTCATTCATTGGGGCAGCCAATGGTGATATGACCATAGTCACAGATCCGGTCGAGTGACAAATACTGTGGGTAGTTGGTAGATATCAGAAACATATGTAAAAACTCTTAATACTGTAAATTATAATAAACGAGTCATTTTAAATAAATAGAATGATTCACTCAGTATTTCCCGCTGACAAAACCTTTTTCAAACATGTTTCAGGTGATCTATTGTAATTCAGGAAAAGTGCTGGAGAGCATTTCAAGCTTAAGAAAGTGGCTCATTATAAAATAGAGGAATATGTTTTCTAAAAATAAAAGATTTCTCAGTAAAATCATGTTATTGTAAATTACCGGGATTTTATCCCGTGTTGTGAAATAAAATAATCGGGAAAAGTTTTTAGCTTTAAAAAGATCCTGTTGATAAACTTCCGCTGCTAAAATCAATTAAATAAATATCACGGGATTTCTGTCCCGCGGCTCCTGAAACGGGTCAAACCGGGTCGGGGGCCGTGACAGAAATAAGGTGGTATCAGAGCCACTGAGTTAAGCTAATTAAGTATTTAAAGATACTTAATTTTTCCTGATTACTATTATGTGATTATGTGTTTTATTAAACTGACTATTTGTTAGTTACAGTATGGGTAAGCAAAAGCTGCAAAATATCTATCTTAAATTAGATAGGTCAGTCTACGAAGAGGGAAGTTCATCCCAAAGCAAATTTTCAAAACTCCCTGCAATTCCTGAAGAAGGAATATTTGTGCGAAAAGCACAATATGAGAAACCGCTTTCTCCTAGAAAAAGGAGTATGATTATTAAGAAAAGTAAAGAACAAATCCGAGAAAAGAGTATTAAAAAGGAAACCCAGGAATTAATCAATAAATTACCTTGGGAAGACAAGCTAGATGAGAAATGGGCAAATTTGTATATGCTAGCCACTGTAGCAGAACATGCAAATCTTTAAAAACCCAAAGTCTAGTAATAGCACTTCCCAGTAAATAAATAAATAAATCCGAGTGTGTTCTTTCCTGTTATTTTGTACAAATAGTGTGCAATAAAACTTCAATGTTTATTTGTTAAACTTTGTTTCAAAGTTTTAACTTAGTATTTTTGTGTATTTTGCATATATGCTACACAGCATGAATGAGATATCTGAAGCCTTTCAGAACCTCAATCTTTACCCGGTGAATGTAGAAGTTTCCAAAGATTTTACTGGATACTTTGCTGATGTGGAACAACCTGTAGAATTCAATGCTCCACCTTTGACAAAGCCAAAACGAAAGAAAAGAAAGAATTATGTATGGGGTAGTCGTATACATAGGAAAAAGCCAGCTACGAAACTTCCTAAAATAAACAACCCTTTAGAAAAAGGAAAAGAAATTGTACTCAAAGAAAGTTCTAAACAGCAAGAGATGGAAACTGAAGTCAAGGAAGGTTCTAGGCAAATGGAAATACAGTTTGAGGAATATTCTAAGGAAATAGAAATGGAAGTAGGACAAGGTTCTAGACCAACTCAGATAGAAATTGGAGAGAGCTCCAACCAAAACCAGGGAATAACTTTTCAGGAGGAAATAGATTTTCTATTGGCAAGCTGTGAGACTATTCAGCCTGTCAATACTAATGTTTTTACCTATCCTCTTGAAAATCAACTCCCTATAAATCTTGAACCAGCAATCCCAGAACCAATAGTCCACTCCCAACCTGTAGGAATGGACGAATGGTGGACGAATGATTGGCAATTTCAAAATATTGTCAATGATCCTTATTCCTTTCTTCCACAATTCAATCCAGAACCCCTACCTAATCCACCAATGAGTAACGAAAATATGGTGGAACTTCGCCATTATGGTGAAGAATTGATGGATGCAGGAAATAGAATCAGGGAGATAGGGGGACAAATTGCCTGGAAGTATGATGTAAGGGAACTTCGTTTTTAGAACAAGTGGCGAGAGATAGGAGGGTGGTAAAACTATAGTTGTGTAATAGTAAAAGAAATAGTGAAATCAGTCTGTAACATAGCTACAAATAAAACTTTGTAAAATATTGGTGTGTATTGATGCATACTATAACCAATATAAAATGAAATCGAGAATTCGATAGTTTTGACTATACTTGTATTGTAAATTGTCTGATTGTTTGTGTATAATTGCTATTTATCAGATACTAATAAAAAATTATATATATTATCAGATGGCAAATATTGGTAATGAACCGGTAAATGAGGTTAATCAGTCAGAGCAACATCCAGGGGATCAATATATGACTAGACAAGACAAGACATTGAAAATATTGTTGCTCAAGGGATAGCCAATGCTATTCCAGCATTCGTTGCTGCTGTAAAAGTCCAATCGAACCGCAACATATCGTTCCTAGTAAACGTACTTCTGAAGATAACTTCAGTAACAGTATAAACGGGGGCAATAATCATGTTAATCATGATAATGAATCCTAGCACACGCCGCTCCCTAAGAAACTGAAAGCTGCAACACCTTGTTGCACTTTCAAAGAATTCCTTGCTTGTAAACCCACTGAATTTGCAGGCAATGAAGGGGCAACTGCATCACTGCGTTGGTTAGAGAAAACCGAAGCAGTAATTGCAATAAGTAAGGGTGCCAAAGATGATCAGGTCATGTACGCATCAAATCTGTTTAAAGAAGGAGCACTCGAATGGTGGAACACTGTGTTACAAGCTAAAGGAAGAAATAGGGCTTATGCTATGACTTGGGAAGAATTTAAGAATCTTGTAGAAAGAAAATTATGTCCTGAGTATGAAAAGGAACAAATGGCAAATAAGTTCCTAAATCATCGGATGATAGGTATAGATTGTCGTGGTTATACTTCGACATTCTTTGAATATGCTAGAGTGGTACCAACACTGGCTTCGCCAGAACCGGTACTCATTTCTCGCTATATTTGGGGATTAATTGGCGAAATTCGCAATATCGTTAAGGCTGCGAGACCTCGCACTATTGACGATGCAGTAGACTTAGCTAACACCCTAACTGATGAACTGATACGCACAAGAGATGAAGATAAGAAGAAGGAACTAGCTCAGAAAATTACCCAAGGATTTAGGGTGGGTAATAGTAGTAATTTCAAGAAAAGAGGAGCAGGGCAATCTTCAACTTTGCCATTCTGCAAAATTTGCAAAAAGAAACATTTTGGAAAATGTAATAAAATTTGCAATTTTTGCAAAACGATAGGACATCGTGAAGAAAACTGCAGAAAGAAATCCATAATTTGTTACAATTGTGGAGAAGCCGGACATTTCAAAACAGAATGTCCTAAGTTAGTCAAACCAGTAGACAACAAACCCAAGGCGACCGAAGGAGCTACTAAGAAGAATGCCAGAGCATTCCAGCTAACCACACAAAAAGCAGAGCTCATCCCGGATGTGATAGCCGGTACGTTTTTAGTTCACGACGTTTATGCAAAAGTATTGTTTGACTCTGGTGCAAACCAAAGTTTTATAAATACTTCATTCTGCCAAGCTCTTAAGTTACCCTTAACTACCATTAGGCAGATTTTTACAGTCGAAATAGCAGATGGGAATTTAGTAAAAATCAAACAGGTTTTTGCAAAAAGTAGAAATAGAACTTTCAGGTCATAAATTTGCTGCAAACCTATTACCTATGAAATTAGCTGAATTTGATGTTGTGTTAGGAATGGATTGGTTAATAGCCAACCATGCTCAAATCATTTGTGATAAAAACTCTATAGAAATTCAAGCATCTACTAGAGAAGTAATCATGATTACAGGAGATAAACCTCAAAAGCCACTGAAGTTCATATCAGTAATGAAAGTTGCTAATTATGAATGAAAACAAGGAATAGTATATATGATTTCAGTAATCATTAGTACTAAAGGTAAAGAACTTAAGGAAATTCCTGTAGTCTCAGAATACCCAGATATATTCCCAGAAGATTTACCTGGGTTACCACCAGATAGGGAGGTAGAATTCAGGATTCATCTAATTCCAGGAACTACACCGATAGCCAAGGCACCCTATCGATTAGCTCCTACCGAAATGCTAGAATTGAAGAAGCAATTAGATGAATTACTAAGCAAAGGATTTATACAACCTAGTTCATCCCCTTGGGGTGCACCAGTGTTGTTTGTGAAAAAGAAAGATGGATCGATGAGAATGTGTATCGATTATAGAGAGTTGAATAAGGTTACAATTAAGAATCGATACCCATTACCTAGGATTGATGATCTTTTTGATCAATTAGAAGGCGCTAAATACTTTTCTAAGATAGACTTGCGCTCCGGATATCATCAATTAAAGGTTCAAGAAGAAGACATACCTAAAACTTCTTTTAGAACTAGGTATGGACATTATGAGTTTACAGTCATGCCCTTCGGATTAACTAATGCACCTGCAGCATTTATGGACATGATGAACAAGATCTGTAAACCATATTTGGATAAATTTGTAATTGTTTTCATAGACGATATACTTATTTATTCAAAAAGTCAGGACGAACATTGTCAGCACTTGCATGCACTCTTAACTTTGTTAAGAAAAGAAAAGTTGTACGCCAAATTTTCGAAGTGTGAATTTTGGCTACAAGAAGTGCAATTCTTAGGACACATGGTAAATCATGAAGGTATTTACGTAGATCCTGCTAAGATAGAAGCAATTACCAATTGGAAGGTTCCGCAAACCGCAATGGAATTTAGAAGTTTTATAGTTTAGCCGGGTATTATAGACGGTTTATTAAGGATTTCTCCAAGATAGCAATACCATTAACTAAGCTAACCTGTAAAGCCATTAAGTTTGAATGGGGACCTAAACAAGAAGAAGCCTTCAGAATCTTAAAGCAGAAATTAACCAATGCTCCAATCTTAGCCTTACTAGAAGGAACAGAAGATTTTGAAGTATATTGTGATGCTTCAAAATTAGGATTCAGATGTGTGTTAATGCAACGCAAGAAGGTAATTGCATATGCTTCCAGATAATTGAAAAAGCACGAGGAAAACTATACGACTCATGACTTAGAATTAGGAGCTATAGTTTTTGCCCTTAAGATATGGAGACATTATCTGTATGGAAGTAAGTTTACTGTTTATACAGATCATAAAAGTTTAAGGTATATATTTGGGCAAAAAGAGTTAAATATGAGGCAAAGAAGATGGATGGAAATCCTGAGTGATTACGACTGTGATATTCAATATCACGAAGGAAAGGCAAACGTAGTCGCAGATGCCTTAAATCGTAAGTATCATGAGAAGCAAAGGCGAGTCCGTGCTCTTAGAATAAATCTACAAGTAGATTTAATAGAACACTTGAAGGAAATTCAGGAAACAACAATCAAGAATGATAGTGAAGGAATGAAAGGTTACCTCAAAGAATTGAAACAAGGAAATGATGGAATTTGGAAATCCCACAAAAGCAGAATTTGGGTACCTAAGCAGGGAAATTTAAGATCAAAGATTTTAGAGGAAGCTCATAAATCTAGGTATACTGTACATCCAGGAAACAATAAGATGTACAAAGATCTAAGAAAGAATTTCTGGTGGATAGGAATGAAAAAGGATATAGCTGAATACGTATCTAAGTGTCTAACCTGTTCACAAGTTAAAGCCGAACATCAGAAACCTTCAGGTCTACTACAACAGTTAGAAATGCCTGTATGGAAATGGGAACTCATAACAATGGACTTTGTTACTAAGTTACCCAAAACCAGAAAAGGTAATGATGCTATTTGGGTAATTATGGATCGGTTAACCAAATCCGCTCATTTTCTACCTATGAAAGAAACCTTTAGCATGGAAAGGTTAGCCAAGTTGTATGTGGATAAAGTAGTATCCTTACATGGAGTCCCACTCTCCATTGTATCGGATAGAGATAGTCGTTTCACTTCCCGTTTCTGGACAAGCTTCCAAGAAGCAATGGGAACCCGACTCAATTTAAGTACTGCATATCATCCACAAACAGACGGACAAAGTGAAAGGACGATCCAAACTCTAGAAGACATGCTCCGAGCATGTGTAATTGACTTTGGTGGTAATTGGGATAACCATTTACCATTAATCGAATTCTCCTATAACAATAGTTATCACTCAAGCATCGAAGCCGCTCCATTCGAAGCACTGTATGGACGCAAGTGCAGAACTCCGGTTTGTTGGGCAGAAATAGGAGAAAGTCAATTATCAGGTCCGGAAATCGTACAAGAAACCACAGACAAGATAACTCAAATCAAGGAGAGATTGAAAACAGCCAGAGATCGTCAGAAAAGCTATGCAGACAATCGCCGCAAGCCACTAGAATTCCAGATAGGAGACAAAGTACTTTTGAAAGTATCTCCTTGGAAAGGAGTAGTACGATTCGGTAAGAAAGGAAAACTGAGTCCAAGATATGTTGGACCATTCCCAGTGATCCAACGAATAGGACCAGTTGCTTATCGCTTACAACTACCAGAAGAACTAGCTAGAGTACATGATGTATTTCATGTATCCAATCTCAAGAAATGTCTATCAGACGAATCCCTGGTAGTACCTCTTCAAGATGTGGAGGTAAATGAAAAGCTGAAATTCATAGAGAAACCTTTACAAATAGAAGACCGGAAGGTCAAGTTTCTCAAACACAAGCGACTAGTACTGGTAAAAGTCAAATGGAATTCAAAGAGGGGACCAGAATATACTTGGGAACTGGAGACAGAAATGAAGCGGAAATACCCTCATCTATTTCAGTGAATCTCGAGGACGAGATTTTTCTTAAGGTGGGGAGGATGTAACAACTCTCATTAAAATCCATAATTAGGTTGATAATTAGTCAATAAGAAAACCCTAATTGAGACACCCAAGTAATTCTGCACTAACCCTAAAATTTTCAAAACAATTGGAATTAGGATCAGGGCCCCTAAAACTCAGGGGGGGGTTAAACCCTAGTGATAATTATCTTTAAAATACGTTGTACAGATTGAAATTCGTTTTAACATTGAGTCAGCAAAGCTAGTCCCGAACCTAGCTAGCCTATATAATTAGACCGCCTCTCTTACGGACCGTAAGGGGAAAGGGCATACGGTCCGTAAGCGTGCCAAATTTTGTGTATACATAGCCGACATTGGCAATTGATTTCAGAAGTTGAGACGACGGCCAAAAGCCTTCTGTACGTCGAATTATAACAAAAACAGTCCCAAAAACCACACACTGATCACGAAGTGTTGCCGCAAAACAGGGTAATAACTCGATCGCTATTACGATTCATTTTCCGACTGATCAATGTATCCAATGGATGTTTAAGTGCCGCCCACATAGGGTTATACTTTGTCGTTCATCGTTAAATCGATGGATGTTTAAGTATTGCACTTTGTCGTTCGTTGTGAGAATTTGATCTCGTGAGTTATCGTAAATGATGTATTGATCACTAACCCGGTTTTGTGTACATTATTATTTAAACTAGGTTAACAAGGCTAATCCATATTCTGTCTGTATTAAATCTGCAATGTGAGTCATTCTCTTTTTATCAAATGTTTTACAATACTCCAAATTATTTTCAGAATTATAATTACAGTGATTAAGTTTATGTAATCACCAAATTACAGCCAGTATGTGGGGTATTGTGCACATTACTACTGTTTCTATCACTTTAGGTGGGTGAACCTAAAATTAAGTGATATACGTCATTCATTGGGGCAGCCAATGGTGATATGACCATAGTCACAGATCCGGTCGAGTGACAAATACTGTGGGTAGTTGGTAGATATCAGAAACATATGTAAAAACTCTTAATACTGTAAATTATAATAAACGAGTCATTTTAAATAAACAGAATGATTCACTCAGTATTTCCCGCTGACAAAACCTTTTTCAAACATGTTTCAGGTGATCTATTGTAATTCAGGAAAAGTGCTGGAGAGCATTTCAAGCTTAAGAAAGAGGCTCATTATAAAATAGAGAAATATGTTTTCTAAAAATAAAAGATTTCTCAGTAAAATCATGTTATTGTAAATTACCGGGATTTTATCCCGAGTTGTGAAATAAAATAATCGGGAAAAGTTTTTAGCTTTAAAAAGATCCTGTTGATAAACTTCCGCTGCTAAAATCAATTAAATAAATATCACAGGATTTCTGTCCCGCGGCTCCTGAAACGGGTCAAACCGGGTCGGGGGCCGTGACAGAAATAAGGTGGTATCAGAGCCACTGAGTTAAGCTAATTAAGTATTTAAAGATACTTAATTTTTCCTGATTACTATTATGTGATTATGTGTTTTATTAAACTGACTATTTGTTAGTTACAGTATGGGTAAACAAAAGCTGCAAAATATCTATCTTAAATTAGATAGGTCAGTCTACGAAGAGGGAAGTTCATCCCAAAGCAAATTTTCAAAACTCCCTACAATTCCTGAAGAAGGAATATTTGTGCGAAAAGCACAATATGAGAAACCGCTTTCTCCTAGAAAAAGGAGTATGATTATTAAGAAAAGTAAAGAACAAATCCGAGAAAAGAGGATTAAAAAGGAAACCCAGGAATTAATCAATAAATTACCTTGAGAAATGGGCAAATTTGTATATGCTAGCCAATGTAGCAGAACATGCAAATCTTTAAAAACCCTAAGTCTAGTAATAGCACTTCCCAGTAAATAAATAAATAAATCTGAGTGTGTTCTTTCCTGTTATTTTGTACAAATAGTGTGCAATAAAACTTCAATGTTTATTTGTTAAACTTTGTTCCAAAGTTTTAACTTAGTATTTTTGTGCATTTTGCATATATGCTACACAGCATGAATGAGATATCTGAAGCCTTTCAGAACCTCAATCTTTACCCGGTGAATGTAGAAGTTTCCAAAGATTTTACTGGATACTTTGCTGATGTGGAACAACCTGTAGAATTCAATGCTCCACCATTGACAAAGCCAAAACGAAAGAAAAGAAACAATTATGTATGGGGTAGTCGTATACATAGGAAAAAGCCAGCTACGAAACTTCCTAAAATAAACAACCCTTTAGAAAAAGGAAAAGAAATTGTACTCAAAGAAAGTTCTAAACAGCAAGAGATGGAAACTGAAGTCAAGGAAGATTCTAGGCAAATGGAAATACAGTTTGAGGAATATTCTAAGGAAATAGAAATGGAAGTGGGACAAGGTTCTAGACCAACTCAGATAGAAATTGGAGAGAGCTCCAACCAAAACCAGGGAATAACTTTTCAGGAGGAAATAGATTTTCTATTGGCAAGCTGTGAGACTATTCAGCCTGTCAATACTAATGTTTTTACCTATCCTCTTGAAAATCAACTCCCTATAAATCTTGAACCAGCAATCCCAGGACCAATAGTCCACTCCCAACCTGTAGGAATGGACGAATGGTGGACGAATGATTGGCAATTTCAAAATATTGTCAATGATCCTTATTCCTTTCTTCCAGAATTCAATCCAGAACCCCTACCTAATCCACCAATGAGTAACGAAAATATGGCGGAACTTCGCCATTATGGTGAAGAATTGATGGATGCAGGAAATAGAATCACGGAGATAGGGGGACAAATTGCCTGGAAGTATGATGTAAGGGAACTTCGTTTTTAGAACGACAAGTGGTGAGAGATAGGAGGGTGGTAAAACTATAGTTGTGTAATAGTAAAAGAAATAGTGAAATCAGTCTGTAACATAGCTACGAATAAAACTTTGTAAAATATTGGTGTGTATTGATGCATACTATAACCAATATAAAATGAAATCGAGAAATCGATAGTTTTGACTATACTTGTATTGTAAATTGTCTGATTGTTTGTGTATAATTGCACGCTATGACCCAAGAGTCTTCAGTAAGCGCCTCTTTGTAAGTTCTCGGTTCGATCTGCGAGATAAAACAACTTAATGAAAATTCAGTTTGTAAAGGTGCTACTGTAGAATAAAAACATGTTAAGCCCTGGTCAATTTGACGTCTCGTGCGAACGCTTACTTGCAATTCTCCTATGATCAACTCCTCTGGATGATAAGAAAGAGTTTGCGGCATCACTTCGCTTGGAACATCTACATTTCCCTCCAGATTAGTAACATTTTGTTCTGCATCTTGTTCACCAACTTGGTTTGTTTGACTTGATATCTGGATCTGCTCCCCCTCAGAATCTGAATTACCATGGTCAAATACTGGCATGTTATCAGCTTCTTGATCATCATTCACTGCCGACTGATTACCAGGAGCAACTTCATCATCATGTTCACCAGCATTACTAGGACCTGCTTCATCATCATTTGAAGTTTCCCGAGGTCTTCTTGAATATTCCGCTGGGAACCTTAACTGCGACTCATACTCTCGCAAAATATCCACCTCATCAAAGAAATCTTCATCTTCCTCTGATTCTTCTCTCATGTCAAACGAATCCCAAAGTTTATCATAATGATAACGCCATGAATCTCCAGGATTCTGTGGCGGCATAGTGTAACCTTGACATTCAACATTTGCAGCTTCAATAATCCGCTTCTCACTTGGAACGAAGACACGTCGCAATGGATTGGCATAGCCAACAAATATACCCTCAATGCTCTTCGGACCAAACTTTCCATTAGGCTTGTCACACCCCCAAAATCCACACGCGGAGTATCACCGCTTGGGAGCGTGACTGACCAGGATCAAGCCACCAATCATATTGAACAATATAAATAATTAAAGAAATTCATAAACCCAATTCAATACAATTGATGTTCCAACAAAACATAGTTTAAGTAGCGGAAGCATGTAAGTAACCCAACATAGTTAATAGTTTAAACTGTCTTAACAGTTCAACATAGTAATCACGATCCTTGTCCATAACGACCGCGCCTCCAGTGCAAGCTCCATAAGTACCTAAGGTCCTGCAAGGCATGCAGCAACGAGTCAACAACTAGTTGAGCGAGTTCACAGTTAACAGTTCAGTAATAGTATAGTGTGAGTAGTAGTATGTTCATTCGTTATGTCATGTATCGTATTAGTTTCCATCGCGGCCTCCCAGGCAGGTGTGCGAAGATATTAGGGGATGTTCATCCCGAGTATTCTAGACTAGGTTTATCTGTATCGCGGCCTACCAGGCAGGTGTGCGAAGATTAGTAAATTTCAGTTCGCGGCCTTCCAAAGGCAGGTGTGCGAATTCAGTCATAATATCGCGGCCAACCCTTGGCAGGTGTGCGAAGATCAGTTCAATAAGTGTTACTAGTCTAGTCGTAGTTCTATCAGCGGAGTATGTACAATAGTTCATCAAATCCCATTCCCACCCGGGAACCCCATGCCTTGGCTGTGTGAACTCACCTTGGTTTGCTCGGTATGCTAGGTTATGCACTCACAAGTAATCAGTCAAGCCCTATTGTTTGCACGTATGATAAATCAGTTCAAATTTGTAAAGTTTCACGTGCAATTTAATACCATAGAGCATGTTTGACATTCGATATCATGCATCAGTGTCAGTTAATCACATTCGTACAGAATCCACGTTTCACATAAAGGCTTTCTCATTTTAATCTAATAATAACATCCGCGCGTAGTTGGATTAACACACTTTGCATAGATCACACGCGCAACAGAGTTAGTCAGGACCGAATTACAGTTAATTCATGTGACGTGGCTATCATACTGAGTTAATCATATTAACATACATAGCATATTTTACAGCGTTTGTGGCTTAGCAGAGTAGCTTTCATATCTTAACAGATTCACCATGATACAACATACATTCACAGCTTTGTTTTATCATCACATAAAGTCTGACAGGTCTTGCCCTATCTAATACTCGGACAAACAAGTGTGGGGGGGGGGGGTTTCTTGGTTTAATAGGTCGGACAAGAAGAAGAGTGTAAAGGTCAGACAAGGAGTTTCTTCATGAAACTCGGACCCTCTACACAACTCATAAAATTCGGACAGGATCTTACAACTAAATTCGGACAACAAGGTTTTGGGGTTAAAAGTCGGACACCCCCTTGTGCAGCACTCAAAACTCGAACAGGGGTAGGGGGTTCAAAACTCGGACCCCTCCCCATATTCTTAACAAAGTCGGACTAAGGAAGGCCAAACAAAAACTCGGACCACCTCTAATGTCTTGAAAGTCGGACCATGTCAATGAGTGAAACTCGGACATCTTATCAGCTTAAAGGTCGGACTGAATTCCCTTTAAAAACTCGGACCTTTGGGTGATCCTCAAACAATTCGGACAGTAATCATGCACACCAAAAACTCAGACAATCTATTATTACAAAGATCGGACTCCTAATGTTTCACCAAAGTCGGACAATTTGCACAAAAATTCGGACATCAATCCTTCATCATACTAAAGAGATTCGGACCTGATGCTTGTATCATAACCTCGGATCTAAGTATATATATATAACAAAACTCGGATAAACATGCCCTCTTAAAACTCAGACATTTAAATCAAGGTTTCAAAACTCAGACAAGTAAAATCATTAAAACTCTGACTAGAGTTTTAGGGTTACAAAACTCTGACTTACGAATGTTCATATTCAATTGTGATCGTAGCAGTTTCATTCTTGTTTTCATACGAACAGAAACCCTAGTTACCTACTTTCACAATGCAGGATCAATCAATCAATCGATACTTAACAACAACCATCATCACAGGATCAATCTATCAAGCATACACTAATCATCATCATCATTTCAATAATCAAGATTCAATTTAAAGCACAGAACCATCAAATGATAAACTAGGGTTTTCAAAAATTACAAGAATCATGCATTGTTAACAATCCAACAATCAGTAAACAATGATTACACAATTACCTTGAATGGTTCTAGAGAAAGAGAGGAATCGAAAGTGATGAATGCCTTGTGCCAATGATGGTGGTGATGATGATTGCTAGGGGATTAGAGAATTGCAAGTACGTGTTTTGTTTTGTGTGCAAATGATTAGTGAAAAGGGATTAGGGTTAAGTATCTCTAGGATTTCACTAATTACCCTCTACCTCCCTAAGTATCATATTTTACACATGTACACCATCTCATAACAATTTCATAGTTTCACCACAAAGTTTATATATTTAACAAGTCTAACACAATTAACACATAACCATGCATAATCACACAATACACTTCATTGTATTAAAACGTATACAATTCCATGGCAATCAATTGTGCAAATAAACAACTAATCAATACATGAACGTGCAATAAATGCGAAATAGAAATCTTGGAAATTCGAGTTGTCACATTATCCCCAACTTAAAAGAAATTTCGTCCCGAAATTTGGTACGCACTCACTGAGGAAGCTAGGTAAGCTGTATTGTTCACTGGTTTTCCTGTCACAAGGCTCTATAACTGTACAGGGTGACCCGAACGGTTCTAGATACTTCAAATTCAGCTTGCGGTTATTGATTAGCTCAAAGCACGTTTTGTTGAACTTTTTGACAGTAAGAACCCTGTTGAGCGTATAGCATGCAGCAGAAACAGCTTCAGCCCAGAAATTAATTGGTAATTTTGAATCTGCAAGCATCGTTTTGGCTGTCTCGATTAGCGTCCGATTTTTGCGTTCTGCAACTCCATTTTTGCGGAGTGTACGGAGCACTAAACTCATGCAGTATACCTCTTTCATCACAAATTTCTTCCATCTAACTGTTTTTGAATTCAGTACCATTATCATTTCTAATTCTACTGATAGGCCTTTGGTACAGATTCTTAATCCTTTTAAACAATGCCATCAGGCTGTCAAATGTTTCGTCTTTCGCTTTCAAGAATGAAACCCACGAAAATCTGGAATAATCATCAGTTATGACCAAACAATAGTAATCTCCTGTAATACTTTTGACATTCACCGGACCAAACAAATCCATGTGAAGTCTTTCTAAAGGTCTCGAAACTGAATTGACTTGCTTTGTAGGGTGTGACTTTTTTCTTCTGTTTTCCTTTGACACAACTAATGCTCTTCCCTTCCAGATGTAAACCTTTGACATGAACTCCTGTGACCAAATCATTATGCACCAAATGATTCATTTTTCTAAGATGAATATGCCCCATTTTCCGGTGCCACAATCTTGATTCTTTTTCCGTTTCTCTGGACATGAAACAATGAGCCTGACCCGTGGTTGTAGTAGCTACACTCATGTCTAACACGTACAGATCATTGACTCTTGGTGCCCTCATGATGATCCATTCCTCAGGTATCACAAATCCCGGTTTCAAAATCAAACATTCTTTGTCAGTGAAGTGAGTAGTAGTATACATTCTGTCACAGATCTGGGAGATACTCAGGAGATTATTCTCCAGCTCAGCGATGTAGTTAACTCTCTCAAACATTACGATTCCGTTGGATAACGTTCCTCCACCTATAATCTTTCCTCCTTGATTACCAGCAAAACCTACGTAACCACCGTTTATATTTCTCACATCATACAATAACGCGGTCTTCCCTGTCATATGTCTTGAGGCTCCACTATCCATGATCCATCTGGATACAAGTTTTGGAAGATCCTACACATAACAAATTATCACTTAAGCAACTTCAAGAAAGATGTCGATTCATGCTTCGCGATCCAGGAAGCTCCGGCAATTCAAACTGCTTAGTCAAACATCGAGTCCACCCAGGCCTCATCAGCCTTAGGTGTAACCTTGACTCTCGCAATTTGGATTTTGAAATTTTCAGCCTTGAGAGGTGGGAAATTTGCATCATAATCAACCGTAATTGATTCTTCAGCCTTTTTCACCTCAGAAGTTGAAATTTTCTTCTCAATTTTTGGCTTCCAAACTTGTTGAGATAATGCAACCCTTTTGTAAAATTTCTCGTTTTTAGTTACCAACTTCTTTACGGGTTCATTTTTCACACTCTTTTTCTCAACAACGATTGGTGTTTTATCCTTCACATCAACTTTCTTCAGTTGAGTCTTCACAGTTTCAGTCTTAGGCTTCCCATTGGTACACTTTCGTGCAATGTGACCAACTTGATTACATCTGAAACAAGTTCGAGTATCAACACCTCGACTCGTGCTTTCAGACTGAGACTGAGAAGCTCTTTTCTCAAAGAACTCTTTGTTTGATTTTGAAAAAATTTGTTTCTCTTCATCAGCAAGTGAACTCAAACTGTTCACAAACTCCTTCTTTTCAATAAACTTCTTGTTTTGAACATTCCATTTCTGATAACTCCTACCACTTTGATAACCACCTGACCAGTTGTTTCGATTGTTATTATAAAAACGTGGTGGATTAACAGATTTCTTGTTGTAAACTTTTTGTTTCTCAAAACTCATTTTTCTCTTTGATTGACTCAGATTGTTCACTTCTGACAATTCGACTTCGACCAACTTGAAAACATTTGTCAATTTGTTCATGTTAACATTCTCTATCGGAAACTCTGAATTCGAAAACAACTTATCTGAACCCAACATCTTGTACATGACAAGATTTGATTCTTCACTTAAGTTGTTCTTCGACTTTTGTTTCGGAATGTATTTGTCCAAGAAACACCCATCTTCCTCAGTAGTGTCACTATCTGTTTTAAGCACATTTTCAACAACATCTTTTACAATATCATTTAGGACACTATCGTCATTGGAAGATGTGAACGTGACATCAATGTTCTCTGGAAATTTAACTTCACTTTCTTCCTCGAGTTCAACCAACCCAGACTCCTTTTTCGTGTAATTATGCAAAATCGGCGGTGGAACTTTGTGAAAACCCACCCCGGTTCCATCAGAATACACGTCTTCGCCAGCTTTGTTTTTCCCGATGGGTTTGGGAACAATGTGCTGCAACACAAAGCTTGCAGAGCTATGGCTGTTAAGCTTCAACTGGATTCGCTCGTTTTCAATTTCAGTCTCTTGAACTTTAAGTTTCAAATTAGCGATTTCATCCAGTTGTTTGTTGATTGATTCTTCTTTTACTCTCAGCACTGCTTTTAAATGCTCGTTTTCTTTAAAAGTTTTACTATTTCGATCATCACTATCTTTCACTGTGCTTTTGGGTTTTTCAAATTTTTCAGAAATCTGACGGTTTTCAAGAATTAATCTTCCATTTTCATTTTTAACTTTTTCATGTTCAATTTTATCAGTTTCAATTTGAGCAGTTAATTCTCTTATCCGTTCAGTTGAAGCTTTAACTGTTTTGTCACGACCAAGAATTTGATTCTCAACTCTTCTGACCTTCGCTGTCAGATCTTTAACTTTCTCACCGTTGAGATACGTGACAGTGTTACAAAATTTGCACTCTTTGTTGCAATTTTTGCAATCAACATTTCCTTCGAATTTTTTACCTGACGCATTTGTTGACGAGTTTGGACTGACCTGGCCTTTTGACTCAGACACGGAGTTAGAGTCTACCTCAAGTGCTTTAGCAGCCAGCACTTTGTCAGCCATTTTTCCCAGATTCTCTGCCGTCAACTTTTGCGTTGTATCGATTATGCCAGTATCAATCTTCTTTGCTTTCTCGATCTCTTCTTTCTCCTTTTTCTCTTTCTCTTCTTTCTCTTTCTCTTCTTCTTTCATTTTCTCGGTTGGAGTTCCCCACCATTTGTTCTGCCAATACTCATCCTCTTCTTTCAACTCCTTGATGATGGCTTCCAGATCAAGTGTTTTGTCATCGATCGCAATATTTCCATACTCATCAAGATAACACTCCCTGTCCGGATCCCATCTTTTTGCTCTCCTTGCTTCCAGCTAGATACGAGAAATTCTAGTGATTCTGGTTTCAGCAATCATTTTCCTATATTGATACTTCTGCTCTTCAGTACGGTTGTCTTTCCATGGAATAGGTTCATTCTTCGCCATGAATGCGTAACCAACCGCATCTTCTTCTGGTAGAACCTCTTTGCTTCAATCATACCCCTCATCATCATAGATCACCGCAAGAGCCCTAGATTTGTCTCTGTTATCTTCAGCCTGCTTCAATCTAGGCGGCTCAGATTTATTCTGGTGATAAATCGCCTTCTTGTAGTAATCATCTTTGAAAGGATTCTCCGACTCATCAGCATAGGCGTTTCTGCATTCTCGCTTGAAGTGACCCTTCTGCTTACACTTGAAGCACGTCACTTTGGATTTATCGAACCCCAGCTTGGTAGACGGACCACCAATTGTCTTTCTGCCGGTAATTTCCATGAAACGCTGTGCACGACGACCAGCACTGGCCATAGCCCAACGAATATCGATTAGCTCCATTTCTTCAGGATCTATTTGGTCATAGTCCTCTTTCGTTAGGTTTGTGTTGCCGATCTTCCCAGCTACTAACCCTTCATATGATTCTAACACCGACGCCAAGAAGACCATTTGTTGCTTAGCCGACTCTTCGTCAAAATTCTGTGCATTCTTCAAATCTATTGCAATATTGCATTGAAAGCGATTCTTTGCATCAGAATGACTTGCAGATGATGAAGATCCACCGTGATAACCACTGTGACTTCCACTGCTTTGACTGCTTTGACTTTCTTTGCTTGCTGTCGACACATTCTCAGTAGAAAATGCAGTCTTGGGAGAAGTCGCTTTTGGCATCATGCTTTTCGGATAATAAAGATCCAGATTCTGTTGATAAGATGAGTGATTGACTTTGAATGTCTTCTTCAGCTCCAACTCGGGACTCTCGAGTTTCTCAATCAGCAGATCTAATGTCAAATTTTCTGGTGCCTTGATGGTATTCTTTAGCATTAACGCATAATATCTCCAGTCCATCTCGTCTGGTAATGAATCAAACAACTTGTCGATAAGATCTTCCTCAGAATATCTGATGTCATGCCTTGCCAATTCCAACTTCAGATGACCAAATCGTTCTATCATTTTACAAACCGATTTATTTTTGAGACAACCAAACATATCAAACTCTTTTCTAAGAAGTTTCTTTTTACTTTTGACAATTTCAGTACTTCCTAGACATTTCTTCCCTAGCTTTTGCCAAAGATCTTTTGCATTCGAATAATCGATCAAAGAAATGATGTCTTCCTGGACTGACTGGAACAACAATGCTAAACACTTTTGTTCAGCTATAAATGAATCAATCTCATCAGCAGATGTTAGAGCTTCACCATTCTTGTTTCCGTTTACATAACCGTTTTTCAAACTTTTCCAGCTGGGAAATGCGAATGCCATCATCCAATCTTCAAACTTTCTAGACCACCGACTGTACTCCTCGATAGCCATAAGCTTTGGGGGTTTATTGAATGTTCCGAAAGCACTTTCCGATTCCCATGCTTCCTTTTTCTTTTCTTTAGGTGGATTCTCGTTTGCATTGCTTGACGATGTATCATCGTTTCTGGAATTTCCTGCAAACGCGTACATATCGCTGAACGGGTTCAAGAAAATATCATCCATCTTGAATGTACCTGCAAAATCAATCAACTTTAGAAAAATTTTCAAGTTTTTGAAAAATGTGACAAATAAGCGAAAGTGTCAGCTATTATGTCAAATAGCGGAACTCCAATGTCCGAATAAGCGAAAGTATACAGTCCAAATAAGCGGACCAGGTTATGTCCAAATAAGCGGACCTGGTAAGTGTCCGTTCGAGCGAACCTATACTTGTCTGTTCAAGCGGAACTATATGGTTCGTTCAAGCGGATCTACTCTGTTCGTACGAGCAAAAGTGTCTGAATGAGTGGATCTAACAAGATGTTTTCGAGCGGAACTATTGTATTTCAAGCGGACATATCGATGTCCGTAAAAGCGGATCTCACAATTTACCCAATTTTAACCATTTTTAAGCCGAGTTTTAATCTGAAATTTTCTAGGGTTTGTTATTACAATGTTTCTCACGATATACTCAAAAATCAGACAATTTCAACC
Source organism: Helianthus annuus (assembly GCF_002127325.2). Lineage (NCBI taxonomy): Eukaryota > Viridiplantae > Streptophyta > Magnoliopsida > Asterales > Asteraceae > Helianthus > Helianthus annuus. The sequence goes on along the minus strand of NC_035444.2, from coordinate 87,101,403 downwards.
GTAGGAACCACTTCAAATCGAAAAAGTATGAGAGAAAGTGAGTAGAAATCAGAGAAATCGGTAGAATCAAGCTGTAGTAGTATGAACTCCTCGTCCTGAGCTCTGATACCACTTGTTGGACCGTGTTCCGACCCTGAATAGTCAGTAGAGAACGATCATCTTCACGTACGAAGGCGAAATCAACGTAAATGAAGTTACACAGCTTTTCCTATTCAATTCCTTCTCCTTTATTGCTTTCTGATGTAAATTTGACAGAGTTTCGTTACACAAGCAAATTCCTAGATCCGCTTCAATGTATAACTACACACGTATATATAGTGTGTTCTGGTTCGCTTATATGGATATGACATATAAGCGGACCACCCAATCTTGACAAACAAGCGGACCAACTTAATGACACTCAAGCGAACCTATATCAAAACCCTAAAAGCGGACCTGATCTTAACACATGTTCACATAAGCGGATCTACTACATAAAATCTAATTTTGACATTCTAGACCCTATGTTGACCTATCTTGACCTAAGACTTAATGTAGACGAAGTCAACAGACATTCCATGCATCAACAACTTCCCTGTCTGGCGGCAGTCCTGGCAATTCCTCTGGAAATACATCTGAAAACTGGGACACTACTGGAATGTCTTTTAATTCTTTTCCTTTAGTGTTAGTGATTATAGAAATCAAATACACTATAGATCCTTTTCTTATATAACTTGCAGTTTTCATCACTGAGATGAATTTAGTGGATCTAGATGGTTTATCTCCTTTAATTGTGATCTTTTCACCTCTTGGTGAATTTACTTGAATTGACTTTTGATCACATAAAATATTGGCTCTATTGGCTATTAACCAATCCATTCCTAACACGACATCAAATCCTGCCAGATTTATTGGGTAAAGGTTTGCAATAAATTTCTGATTAAAAATTTCTATTCTTGCTCCCTGCAAGACTTCAGAAATCCTAACGGTTTCTCCATTGGCTGTCCCTACTAGACATTCTTGTGGTAGTTTAGTTAATGATTGATTCAGAAATTTGCAAAACGAAGTATTAATAAAACTTTGGTTTGCACCAGAGTCAAATAATACTTTAACAAAAAATATCATTAACTAAGAACGTACCAGCTATGACGTCCGGGATCATCTTGGCTTCATATGCAGTTAGAACAAATGCTCTAGCATTTTTAGTGTTCTTGTTGTTTGCAGGTGGAGCTAACTTCGGACAGTTTGGCTTGATATGACATTTTTCTCCACAGTTGAAGCACAATCCATTACTGGTTTTCCTCCTGCAATCTTCTTCCTTGTGTCCTGGTGCCTTACAGGAATTGCAATGAGTGGAGCATTTTCCTGAATGCTTCTTCTTGCAGATCCTGCAGTATGGTGCAGAGGTAGAACCTACATTCCTACGGTTGGAATTCCCAGAACGGAATTCTTGGGTAAGCCTTTGGGTTAGGTTTCTCCTCTGATCTTCTTCTCTAGTACGCACCAGTTCATCAGTCAAGGTATTGGCTAGTTCTACAGCTTCTTCTATGGTTTGGGGTCTAGCTGCCTTGACTACATGCCTAATCTCCCCCAATTAATCCCCAGATGTAACGGGAGATTAATACTGGTTTAGGTGATGCAAGGGTTGGCACTATTCTAGCATATTCAAAGAATGTAGTAGTATACCCCTTACTATCTACCCCGGTCATTCTAAGATTCAGAAACTTGTTCGCTCTTTGTTCCTTTTCATTGGGAGGGCAGAATTTCCTTTCTACCGTATTTTTGAACTATTCCCATTCCATGTTATAAACCCTATCACTTCCCCTTAACTGGAGGATAGTGTTCCACCATTCTAGGCCTGAGTTCTTAAACAGATTAGAAGCAAACAGTATCTTATCTTTTTCAGCACACTTGCTTATTTTTAGAACAGCCTCAGTCTTCTCTATCCAGCGTAGAGCTGCAATGGGTCCTTCATTGCCCAAGAATTCTATTGGTTTGCAGGACCAGAATTCTTTGTAAGAACAACCATATGGCATGGTTCTTCTTCTTTTGGGAATGGGCACTTGAAGTACGGGTCCATTGTTCACGCTGTGTTCTGGTTCAATTGGTCGCTTACTGCTATGCTTACTTTTATTATTCGCTTCTTGAACCGTTTGAATAATAAATGGCATTGCATCTATGATTCCTTATGCCACTATATGTTGAATGGCACTATTATCCATTTGGCTTCCATTGTTCGGATTCTCGTTATTCAGATTATCATTATTCGAGTGGTTGTCGTTCTGAATACTATCATTCTGGTTTTCCTGATTCACTTCGTTGTCCATCTGAATTTTAAACATTTACCAAATATTAATATCACCAATAATATTTGAATATAGCCAATCACATGTCACACACTTTTGGTCAAAAGCGTCGATCATTATGACTTACTCTATTCATATAGTATGCATCTATTACACACCAGTACTGAAATAAAAATTACAATACCGACTGAAATTTAAAACTACTCTACTAGTAGTAGGCATCCGTAGTTTTTTTTAACACATACACACATATATTATTATATTATATTATTTCTACCGTCTCCACCATCGATTCAGGGATATGGATTCATCCAAAAATCCATATTGCGTTCATCGTATTTCCATACGAGACGCTCTCCCACCTGTCGCATTCTCTCACTACTTTCTAAAATTTCCTCACCGAAAGTCCTAAGTTCTTGTACGTTTTCTGCACTCATTGGGGGTGCAGGTTCTAGGACTGGGTTCGGAATCTGGGGTGCGTGTTCCTGGTATGGATGTCACACCCCCAAAATCCACCTGCGGAGTACCGCCGCTTGGGAGCGTGACTGACCAGGATCAAGCCATCAATCATATCAAACATAGCATTTAATAATAAAAGTAGATAATGTAACTCATCACGACATGATTGATGTTCAAAACCAAACTTTGTTTAAGTAGCGGAAGCATGTAAGTAAACCCAACATAAATAATAATGTATGAAATGCCATAAGTGTTTTATTAAGCATTCATGATCCATGCCCACAACGACCTGCTCCTCCTTGTGCAAGCTCCATAAATACCTAAGGACCTGCAAGGCATGCAGCAGAGAGTCAACAACTAGTTGAGCGAGTTCACAGCAAGAAAGTTCACTAACCATTCATATAGGCATTTAGTGGGGGCTTCCCATGTAAGCATGTACTAAGAGTGGGGGTTTCCCATGGTCATATGTATTACTAGTGGGGGTTTCCCACGTTTATCTTTACTAATGGGGGCTTCCCATGTATGTACTTACTAGACTATTTGCAACCATGTGTTCTTCTTAAACCGAGAACAGGAATACGTACAAGGTCACGTAGGATTTACGTGAGTGCCCTTCCCCGAGGACAGTGGTACGTGTGGGGTTTACGTAGGATTTACGTAAGTGTCCTTCCGACCCGGAAGACAGTAGTAGGTATTAGTTTACGTAGGTTTTACGTAAGTGTCCTCCCGACCCGGGAGACAATGGTAGATACTAGTTTACGTAGGTTTTACGTAAGTGTCCTGACTATCCTGAGGACGATGGTCTATAGTCTAGCAATAGCGTATGTACGAGTAATCATCCATTTCAAATAATCCAACCCAATTCCCAACCCGGGAATCCCATGCCTTGGCTGTGTGAACTCACCTTGGTTTGCTCGGCAGATACACAAAAAGGTTCTTGAACTAAGGGTGGTCAACCACGTCCTAACAGGGTTACCACACAAGTCAGGTTTTGACTTCAAGTAATGCACGTATAAGTCATAGCAAACTCGTATAGCACGTAAACAGTCAAAGCATACATTCACCACTTGTGCGTCTCGGATGGTTGGGCCATTGAGCTTGTGCGAGCCCAACCATCTTGTGCGATTCAATGTCTAAGCCCAACAAATCCCCGGCCCAACATACAAGCAAATAGTCTAACATATACGGCCCAAATAACACATTAACAAACATCTTGTGCGACCCGGTTAACCTTGTACGACCCGGTTAACCTTGTGCGACTGAGTTGGGTTGTGCGATTGATCTTTGGGCTTGGAGGCCCAACATCATCAGTCCATTATCATACACAGCCCAATGGATGATACAACTTGTGCGATCCGGATTGGATTGTACGATTGGTGAATGGGCTGTTCGGCCCAATAGTGTAATAAAATTCCATAACAATGTGTGGCCCAACCCCTTGTGCGATCGGCATTAGCTTGTGCGATCCACAGGGTGTTGTGCGATCAGGCATAGGTAAACATAATGTGGTTGTGTTTGTGCGTCCGGCTTGTGCGAATGGACCTCTTGTACGATTGAGAGGCCTTGTGTGACCGGTTAACTAATTTCCGTGAAACATGCAATCAGTTACATCTAGTCCGTAGTTTCCAATTTTAACAATTATCAATTAACAATTCACAGTTTCATAACTCACTATTATTCGATCAAACAAGGGTTTTAGCATCTTGTTCACATAAACCCTAATCATGTTCATAAACACATCCTATTAACTTTCAATCGGATTAAACCTTAAAGCATAACAACTTCATAGCCGATCGGTTTTAAGACTCGAATCTATGGCATAACATCCGATTACATGAGTATATTCCAAAGCACACATACAAGCCGATTACAAGCATTCGGTTTACTATCAACTTAACAAACATCCAAACAACATATTGCAAGACATCCGATTAATCATGTAATCATGTATAATCAAAGCATTATCTATTAACGTAAACAACATCACACACTAACCGGTTAGAAGTAGGTGATCCGAATAACGAACAAGAGAGTCTTCGAGAAAGCAAGTCCGGCTGCCGCGAGTTCGTGAGGGAGAGAGAAGGGCTAGGGTTTGTAACTTGTGTGTGTTAGTGTTTTGATAAGAATAAGAGATGGTTACTACACTCTAAGTGTTATGCGTGTGAGGTGGGTGGGCCGGACCCTAACATGGGCTGCCCTATAGTCCGATTACCAGCCATACGGCCCAATCTCGGGCTTGTGCGATTGTGTGGGTGTTGTGCGCTTGGATACATACATACAAGCGTGCAATACACATTGCACATAATATCATTCAATAATTCAAAGTTCATATAATCATAAAGCGTTCACATACGTTACACAAAGTAGGTTCGAAATACGAGTTGTCACATTATCCCCAACTAAAAAGAAATTTCGTCCCGAAATTTGGTACGCACTCACTGAGGAAGCTAGGTAAGTTATATCGTTCACTGGTTTTCCTGGGGTGTCACATCCTCCCCCCGTTGATCTGGAATTTCGTCCCGAAATTCCGCAGTAGTAGCTTCAGCCTCAGGAGTGGTTGCATTGGTTCCGAATAACTGGGGGTACTTTTCTGTCATCTGATCTTCGCATTCCCAGGTGTACTCTGGGCCACGACGGGAGTTCCAACGAACTCGAACAAGAGGGATTCTCTTGTTTTTGAGGACCTTAACATCCCGGTCCGTGATTTCAACTGGCTCCTCGACGAACTGCAATCGCTCATCGATAGTGAGTTCCTTAAAAGGAACTATGAGGGTCTCATCTGACAGGCACTTCTTCAGATTTGACACGTGAAAGACATTGTGAACTGCACCGAGTTCAGCTGGTAGGTTTAGCTTGTATGCCACTTTGCCAATCTTCTCTATGATTTCGAATGGTCCGACGTACCGCGGATTTAGTTTGCCCCGTTTGCCAAAACGAACCACACCCTTCCAGGGTGAGACTTTAAGCAAAACCCGGTCCCCGACCTGAAATTCCAAAGGCTTCCTACGCTTGTCCGCGTAGGCTTTCTGACGGTCGCGTGCTGCCGCCATGCGTTGTCGTATCTGTGCAATCTTTTCCGTGGCGTCCACTACAATCTCTGGACCCGTGATCTGACTATCCCCCACCTCTGCCCAACAGAGAGGTGACCGGCATTTACGTCCGTACAATGCCTCGAATGGAGCGGCTTGTATGCTGGTGTGATAGCTGTTATTGTATGAGAATTCCACCAAAGGGAGATGCTTTTCCTAGCCGTTGCCGAAATCAATAACACATGCCCGAAGCATGTCTTCAAGAGTTTGGATCGTTCGCTCAGACTGCCCATCCGTCTGAGGGTGATACGCTGTGCTCATGTCTAATCGTGAGTCAAAAGATTTGTGCATCGCTTGCCATAGCTCTGACGTGAATCGTGCATCCGGATCCGAAATGATGGAGGTGGGCACCCCGTGCCTCGAAACAACTTCTTTAAGGTAAACGTCTGCGAGAGTGGAGAACTTATCTGTTTCCTTTATAGCCAGGAAGTGTGCAGACTTGGTGAGTCGATCCACGATCACCCATATGGTATCATTCCCACGCTGGGATCTGGGTAGGCCTGTAACAAAATCCATGGAAATTTCTTCCCATTTCCACTGCGATATCTTGGGTTGTTGAAGTAGGCCTGCTGGTTTCTGGTACTCCACTTTGACTTTTGCACATGTCAAACACTTGCCAACGTAAGTCGCTATGTGGGCTTTCATGCTACGCCACCAATAAGTAGTCCTGATATCGTGGTACATTTTATCCGACCCTGGATGTACCGAGTAGCGAGACTTGTGTGCTTCGTCCATCACAAGCTCTCGTAATCCGCCATAAAGTGGGACCCAAATACGCCCTGTTACATAGTAGGCGCCGTCTTCCTTTTGCTCCATTCGTTGCCTTGAGCCGCGTAAGGCTTCAGCCTTGACGTTTTCGGGTTTTAAAGCTTCTATCTGAGCAGTTCGTATCTGTGCAGGAAGACTAGACTGAATAGTAAGCTGTAGTGCTCGTACGCGTCTAGGTAGAGTGTCTTTTCGACTGAGGGCATCAGCCACAACATTGGCTTTGCCTGGATGGTACCTGATGGCGCATTCGTAATCGTTAAGTAATTCAACCCATCGTCGTTGACGCATGTTCAATTCCTTCTGCTTGAAGATATGCTCGAGACTCCTGTGATCGGTGTAAATAGTGCACTTGGTACCGTACAGGTAGTGTCACCATATCTTGAGCGCGAAAACAACAGCTCCCAGCTCTAAATCGTGCGTCGTGTAGTTCCGTTCATGAACCTTGAGTTGGCGCGAAGCGTAAGCAATGACCTTGTCGCGCTGCATTAACACACATCCCAGACCCTGGATGGATGCATCACAATATACCACAAAATCGTCCGTGCCCTCTGGCAATGAGAGGATAGGTGCACTGCAAAGTCTATCCTTTAGGTGCTGAAAAGCATTTTCCTGGGAATCTCCCCAACGGTACGTGACACCTTTCTGTGTTAGTAGTGTAAGCGGCTGTGCTATCTTCGAAAAGTCTTTGATGAATCGCCTGTAATATCCCGCCAAACCCAAGAATTGGCGTATTTCCGTGGGTGTACGTGGCGGAGGCCAGTTTCTGATCGAATCTACCTTGGATGGATCGACATGGATCCCATCCTTGTTTACTACGTGGCCTAGAAAGTGGACTTCACGAAGCCAGAAGTCACATTTGGAAATCTTGGCGTACAACTGTCCCTTTCGAAGGAGTTCCAAAATCAATCGTAGATGCTGCTCGTGCTCTTCCTGACTCTTGGAGTAGATCAGAATGTCGTCGATGAAAACTATCACGAACTTGTCTAAGTAGGGTTTGCACACCCTGTTCATAAGATCCATAAATACGGCAGGTGCGTTCGTTAACCCGAACGGCATGACAAGAAACTCGTAGTGGCTGTAGCGAGTTCTGATTGCGGTTTTGGAGACGTCCTCATCCCGGACTCTCAGCTGATGGTATCCTGACCTTAAGTCTATCTTGGAGTAGTAACTCGACCCCTGCAACTGGTCGAATAAGTCGTCTATACGCGGAAGAGGATAACGATTTTTCACCGTCACCTTGTTGAGTTCACGGTAGTCTATGCACATCCTGAAGGTGCCATCCTTCTTTTTCACAAAAAGTACTGGAGCTCCCCAAGGCGATGAGCTTGGACGAATGAAGCCCTTTTCCAAGAGCTCTTGTAGCTGCTTTGACAGTTCCTCCAATTCTGATGGAGCTAGACGATACGGTGCGCGAGCTATGGGTGCTGCTCCTGGAGCGAGCTCGATTTGAAATTCGACCTGACGATGAGGAGGTAAACCAGGCAAATCTTCAGGAAACACCTGAGGGAAGTCGCGTACAACTGGAATATCTTCCAATTTCTTCTCCTTCGCTGATGCATCTGTAACGAGTGCCAAGATAGCGGTGTGACCCTTCCGCAAACATTTCTGAGCCTTCAAGAAAGAGATAATGCCAACCACAGCACCACTCTTGTCGCCTTGAACTTCGAGAGGTTCTTGACAAGAACGGGGAATACGAATGATCTTCTCGCTGCATATGATTTCTGCCTGATGTTGGGATAACCAATCCATCCCAATAACGATATCGAAACTACCCAAGACTATGGGAATGAGGTCGATGGAGAAAGCCTGACCGGCTAAGACAATACTACAACCCCTGACTACTTGCGTGGCCTCTAGACTCTTACCATTAGCTAGTTCTACTACATGCTTGGTGTTTAGGGGTGTTGGTGTACGTTTTAACAATTTACTGACTTTTAGCGATATATAACTTGTATCAGCACCCGAATCAAACAAAACAGTAACATAAATGTCGTCGAGGAGAAACTTACCCATAACCACATTGGGATCGTTCATTGCGTCTCCTCGCCCCAGCACGAAAGCTCGACCCCTTGCCTCGTTGCCATTGTTGTTGTTGTTCCCACCATTGTTACCATTGCCCTGGTGATTGTTTTTGTGATTCTGGTTCTGGTTCAGTTGAGGGCAATCGCGTTTGAAATGACCTTCAGCCCCACACTGGAAACATCCCCGGTTTCCACGCTGTGGCTGCTGCTGCTGTGGGTTCTGTGGAGCTGGTTGTTGCGGTTGCTGGTTCTGATTTGCAGGCCGTGGGCTCCTACAGTCTTTGGCCTCATGACCCATCTTGAGACACCTTTGACAACAACCCTTGTTGCACTGGCCGCTGTGATGCCTGCTGCAGTTGTGACACTTGGGGTGAAACCCTTGATATCTTCTCTGTCTATGACCACCAGAAGATTGCTGACTGGGACTCTGGTAGTGGTCAGTTTTCTGCTGCTGAGCTTGGGATTGAACTGTTGCTGAACCTTTGCTAGAATCCCCATCCCACTTTCTTTTGTTGTCACTGGGGGTAGTGGGAGTAGCGGCTGAAGTGGTAGCACTGATGCGTTTGGGCAACTTGTTCTGTTCCACCGCCTGATCCGTGAGGCGATGAGCAAGACGCTGAATGTCTTGGATGTTGTTGAGGTTAGCCGATGTAACATGGCTCTGAATTTCTGAGGCTAGACCCTTGAGGTACAGTTCGATACGCTTGATCGGAGGGTCTACCATGGTTGGGCACAAGATGGCCAGCTCGTTTGACCGTTTCGTATAAGCTTCAATCTCTGACCCCGTCATTTTCAAGTGGTAAAATTCATCTTCAAGCTTGTGAATGTCATCACGTGTGCAGTATTCCCTCTTAATAAGTTCCTTGAATTCATTCCAGGGTGTGGCGTTAGCATCTGCCAACCCTAAGATCTGAACTTGGGCGTTCCACCAAGTTAGAGCAATCCCCTCTAAAGTACCAGTGGCATATTTCACCCTGCGAGCCTCAGGGCATTCACACATCTCGAACACAGACTCGAGCTTTTCAAACCAGTGGAGGAGTCCCACCGCTCCCTCGGTGCCACTGAAGGTGCTTGGACGACAGTCCATGAAGTTCTTGAAAGTGCAGACAGGCTGCTGCGCGGGTTGACCTCCTGCTTGTGCGGCTGCAAGTGCCGCAGCAACTTGAGCTTGAACGAGAGCCTCTAGCTGGGCTTGAGTCATGTTAATTCGTCCAGACATGATCTTCATTGTAAAAGTAGCGTAAGTGAGAATGGTTCGCGAGTAGGGCGATGACAGAAAAGCGTAAGCACGTAGGTGTTCTCAGCAATAACAAGTAATGAGCAGGGTAATTCTAAGCATACTACGAGCAAAATTCTATGCAATTCTAGCATGTAGGCAATAACCATAAACCTTATTACCTAGGATGTTGAGTCTTACACGTGGAGAGAAGCGTCGTTGTGGATCGTTGAGAGCATTGTTCTGGTTATAGTCCGGTTTTAATAAAAACGTTTTCCCATATTAAAACCAAGTTCTCTATAACCAATGGCTCTGATACCAATCTGTCACACCCCCAAAATCCACCTGCGGAGTACCACCGCTTGGGAGCGTGACTGACCAGGATCAAGCCATCAATCATATCAAACATAGCATTTAATAATAAAAGTAGATAATGTAACTCATCACGACATGATTGATGTTCAAAACCAAACTTTGTTTAAGTAGCGGAAGCATGTAAGTAAACCCAACATAAATAATAATGTATGAAATGCCATAAGTGTTTTATTAAGCATTCATGATCCATGCCCACAACGACCTGCTCCTCCTTGTGCAAGCTCCATAAATACCTAAGGACCTGCAAGGCATGCAGCAGAGAGTCAACAACTAGTTGAGCGAGTTCACAGCAAGAAAGTTCACTAACCATTCATATATGCATTTAGTGGGGGCTTCCCATGTAAGCATGTACTAAGAGTGGGGGTTTCCCATGGTCATATGTATTACTAGTGGGGGTTTCCCACGTTTATCTTTACTAATGGGGGCTTCCCATGTATGTACTTACTAGACTATTTGCAACCATGTGTTCTTCTTAAACCGAGAACAGGAATACGTACAAGGTCACGTAGGATTTACGTGAGTGCCCTTCCCCGAGGACAGTGGTACGTGTGGGGTTTACGTAGGATTTACGTAAGTGTCCTTGCGACCCGGAAGACAGTAGTAGGTATTAGTTTACGTAGGTTTTACGTAAGTGTCCTCCCGACCCGGGAGACAATGGTAGATACTAGTTTACGTAGGTTCGAAATACGAGTTGTCACAATGGAGGTATAGGAGCCTGGTATGGGTAAGGATTTTCTAAGATATCCCTAATGTGTACATCGTTATTAAAATAGGGATCTAGAGTATCTAACCCTGGGTAGGTTCCTAGGTTGGACATTGGCACATCTTCGTGAATCGGGTAGCGTTGCACATAGTCCCTAACATCATCCCACCAAGGATCATAATTTGGATCTAGGGAATTTGGTGAAGGTACCCTAGGTATCTCCTCCGGGTTGAAATCATGCATTTCTACTTGATTTCCAAGGTTTTCTATTTCCATGGGTTGATCAGGAATTTGTGGTTGTGGTTGGGGTGCTAGCATTTGCTCCAGGTTTGGGTCAGCTGCAGTGGTTGCTAAGATATGGATATTAGCTATACCCCTATTAAGCATATCCTGGGCATATGCATCGGTTTCTCTCTTTGCTGCGGCTAGTGCTCTTTGGTCTTGTAACTTTTTCATACGCTTTCTACGCTCGTGTGCTCCCCTACTGAACCATCCCCTCTTTTTCTGAGGAAATGGCTCTTCAGATTGAGCCTTAAACACAAAAAATTCCTTCTTCCGTATCAGTAGAGTACCCCGAGAGGGCAGGCTGAGAAGAGGCACCTTCGCTGCTAGGCGAACCAGACAATTGACGATACGCGTCAGATGGTCCTTGGTCGCTCATACTGTAAACTAACAGATAGTCAGATAACACATAACAAGAAAATACAACTATGCACGTATTCCTGTTATTTATTTCCTAACACTTTGAATTTTGATGTCAGCAGAACACTTCTGTGGCTGAATTAGTGGCATAGCTCTGATACCACCTTCTGTCGCAACCCCCGATCCCTAATCCCCGAAAACGGGCGGCCGCGAGCCAGTTTCGGTGGTATCGCGTTATTGTCCAATTTGGCAGCGGAAATTTTCATCAGGACCGTAGTTAGGAAATATTTTATCAGAGTAAACCACCACATTTTATAACATTAAACACATGGGTAAAACCCAAGTTTTCAGTATACACACTTTTATAGGAATAAATCCTATTTATTTAACAAAAACATCTATTTTATTCTTAGGTAACTTTATTGCCACTTTTCCAAGCCTTCAGTGCTGTCCAGCTGGCTTCTATTTGGCTTTCACATTTTGTTACCTGAAACGCGTTTTAAAAACATTTTGTCAGTACTGGTGAGTGAATCCCAGTTTAATCAAGTTTAAGTAAAACCATTTCACAGTGTACATTATTGAGGGTGATCTCCCAATTACATTTGTTTCCAAGTTATACCAATTATCACACGTTGGTACTGTCAGACCTGACTTGTGGAAATATTACTCCTTGACCAGGTGGTAACAAATTTTGTATAGAAAACCCCAACATACCCATGATAATTGTATTCTTACAAATACTCAATAACTGTTATTCGCATGGAAAGGTATTTAAGGTTTTGTAAAAACAATTAACAAAAAGAGGATTACTCACATTGCTATCTTAGAGTTATCAGTAAGGATTTCCTGGGAATAATCTATAAATTACACAAATGCACATGTGTTAGTATAATAACCCATTTTAACATTAGTAATACCCTCCCCGAGACGGCATTCCAACGACTACGTCGGGCAGAACCACGACAGCCGTTACGGAACCCTAGATCAATCGGGCAGAGTATCTAATACGTCTCCAGGGGTTATAATACTTACATAGTAGCAGAACCTCGCTATTTAGGGGGTATAATACCCGCGTATAATAAGCCTACTATCAGAAATTTGAGATTGAGAAATAAAAATGAGTGAATTCGACTGAGATCCGATGCGTTCTATTTATAGGGGCTGAAATCGACTTTCACGCGGCCCGCGTAAAGATGGGCAAAGGCCTACGCGACCCACGTCAATCCCCGGTCAAACTTATAGCTGATCTGGGTCAGCGAGTAGGGTCGACGTGTGGCTGCCACGTGGCAGCACCGGGCTGTGCCACAATCTCGTTCTCACGCGACCCGCGTAAGGGTAAGCTTAAGCTTACGTGACCCGCCTAAACTTAAAATTCTGATTTTTATTTTATTTTTAATGTTATATTGTATTTTGGGCTCGGTTTTCACATATGGGGTGTATTTAAAGACATATTAGGACATTTTAAATATTTTTAGGGTGTCGAAAAAATAATTTGGGGTGTTGGTTTTCTTGAGGATTGTTACACTCAGGTTATCTACAGCTCCAACATTAGTGGTCTCCATTAGGGATGAGCAAAATGGACCCGTTACCGGTACCGAACCGGTACCAAACCGGTACCGGTACCGAATTTACCGAACCGGGTACCTTTTTGGTACCGACTTTTAACATTTTCGGTACCGGTCCAGCACGGTACCGGTTCGGTACCGGTATTTACCGGTTTTTACCCTCAAATACCGGTACCGTACCGGTACCGGTACCGAGCCGTACCGAACCGGGTATATTCGGTACCGGTACCGATACCCACTTTTGAGGATTTTCGGTAACGGACGGTACCGAGCTCATCCCTAGTCTCCATGTTAGTATTATTATCATTATAGAGCTTGTATACTTCTCTTACGGGTTACCAAAACCAAAAAGAAAAGGTTTAGTTTGTAAAAATTTAACATAACCTTTATAAATCCAACATATTTATTACATTTTTTTGAATGAAAAATTTGGATCACAGAAAGACCACAAGAGTATCATCGTGCCACCAGCAGAACCACTCGATCATATTCATCTCCACTAAACAATGATGCATATACACTAATTCAGGAGGAAACCCAATAAATCTGGGAAAATCCCCTTGTGGGAATCGAACCAAGGACCTAATGGTCCCTAAGCCTTATCCCACCCCTAAGATGCCACTAGATTATAATGACATGGGCAACATATCCATTACATGTTTTGAACACGTATGATAACGTATGTTGATGTTGGGATTGAACCCTAACAGAGGAACAGTTAATGTAAAGCCAAAACCGGATCCCATCAGTGGACTTCAAATAAGCAGCAGTTTACTCTAATCTCTCCCCTTGACAGTGGTTATCTAACAACTGATAATCTTAAGTGCTGCTCAACTACAACAACTGATAAACCAAACTCTGATGATTACCTAACAACTGCTAAAGACAAACTCTGTTGCTCTATCTACTGCTGTTTCCTAAGTGCTGCTGAAGACTCAAGCACTGCCCTCTCAAAGACTGATCACCTTTGAAGAAAGCATTGAAGACTCAACATCTGTGCTAAGGCTACAACAGTGGAACGTGAAGCAGTAGTTTTCATTTTGTTTTGTATGTTAGTGAATATCAGATGTTACATAACAGTAGTTTGTATAGGACAGTATTTGTAGTTTGTTAGGTCGTTAGATGTCACTATCATGATGACGTCAGCTGAAGTATATCAACAGTTTGGTTTGCCTATAAGTATGACAGTACTCTGTACTGTTACACTTGATCGTTTTGAGTGAGTTCTTCTCCTAAATTCATCCTTTCATCTTGTGCAACCAACTCTGGTGTATCAGGCTGAGGGGGAGTTTAGATTGTAAGCTTTTACTGTAATCTTTTGCTTTTATGTAAATCATTTGAATCAATGAAAAGCAATTGTTTATCAATCTATACTTTCCTTTGTTTGTGTTTACAAAGTTTGCTACTCATTTCCGCTGCACTTATTCGTTTTATGCAAACAAACACGAATCATGACAGCCTTAGATCCTAACAATTGGTATCAGAGCTTGGACAGTCAAATTCGATCTAACAATCAATTTGACATAACAGTTCAGCTCAAAATTCATTGATACTAAGGTTGGTTGCATTCAGTTGAAAAACAGAGTAATAAGCAAATCATGATCAAAATGGTTATTCAAAAACTCTTTAAATCAACCAAGATGTCATATGACACACAAATCTCACAAAACAAATGTTTTCATACATATGTCACTTATAGTTTTCAGATTTGCAAAATATCTGATAAATTCTGAGATCGTTAAATGTTTCAAAATGAACTACAATTGTTGTTTCGATATTTGTGATGTTTTTTTAATAAACACTAAAGTATGTACCTCAGAATCAGCAAAACTCGTGTTCATCTAAAACACCTGCATACTGCTGATACTGAAGAGAGGGAGAAAAACTTTAGTCAAAATCTCTCATGTGTTCAAAGGCAAGTTGAGTACCTTCAAAAGGACCAAATCAACTTCGTCTAACACATATTGAGAAAAATAAAATGTTAAAACAGTCCTAATCATAAGTAATGTGAGATCTGAACTAAAACATGCTCAAACATGGTCAGATGTCTTAAAACATTGCTTCAAAGTGATTATGGACAAAGCATGTTCAAAATATAATCTCCTAGTGAGTGATTCTGAACATGTAAATAAACAGGGTAAAAAGGGAAAATGAACAAATCCCAAAGTGTAGCTATCTCAAAACTTTTGAAATCAAAAGAAGAGAGCATAAGCAGAAAACACTTTTGAGGTTAAAGTTAGGTCATCAGTGGTCATCATGCAACTGTGTGCATTCATCAATACAGAAATTGTTCTGGTAACAATGGCATATCCAGTGATTGTGCGTAAAAGAAATTTACAATCAATTGACAAGAAAATGACCTAAATAATGGTCAGAATAACTTGAGCATAATTTGATCATTTACTTGAAAAGAGTGTCAGATCCTTTTGATTAGCTCCAAAACATCCTTTAATTTTTTTAAGGTGTTTTTTTAAATAAAACCAGATGCATTTTAATTTCTATAAAATGTATTTTGAACTTTTACTCATTTTTAATAGTGAAAGTTCATCTGTGGTCAGGATGTAATCTCCTTATTTTTTATGTGAAATTACTATCCTTAAAACAGGTCAAAAGGAAATGACTCGCACATCAAGGTCATGTTGAGCTCAAGTTTAGTTTATCACGAATCAGAAATTGATTGTAAATTCATTTGTGAACTACTAAGACACTCATGTTCTAGTAATTAGACATAAAATGAGTTGTTCTGAGTAGAGCAAGACTTCATCATGTGGGATGCCAAACCACTGTCTGAAAAATAGACAGATGGCAAAACCTTGAACAAAATTTCTGAGAATCACTGCTGACAATTTAATCTTGATATGATACATCTAAAATGTATCATGTTAAGAATAGCATTTCTGTAAACCATAGATGATAGATAAGATATTGTGTTTTCACAAAGACAAAAATCAATATCTACATCTAAAATCAACAGATGCTAAAATTATTTGTCAAAAGTCAAAACACTGCTGCACAAACAGTTGCTAAACATATGACCCTCACTTGTTTTTATCCACTGCTGTATCTAAAATGCTATTGTGCCTTAACATCTGCTCTCTAAAGTCTGTCCACTGCTAAAGTGTCAACCTCTGTTCTTCAAAAACACTGATGCTCAAAATCATTGTTTCTTCCACTGTTTCATTTTATTACCGTTGTAACTACTGATGCTTGATTCATCAGTAGTTGTCAAAACAACTGTCCTCCATCATTTACCATTCCATCAGATGTTTGACACGTGGTCAGTTTTTAGCCTTCAGATCAAAATAACCGCTGCCACATCAGCAATCACTTTTTCCCAAAATAAAACCATGATTAAATCCAAACAGGGTTTTACTGTCGAATTGAATTCCAAAGGTTCTCTTCTCATAACAGTTTCCCTCTCATAACTCCAAAAACTTCTTCGATCTTCTTCATCCAAAATGACGAAACCAAAATCGAAATCAAAATCAAAACCATCTTCTTCCACCACAACAGCAGATGCCACTCAAATGGCTGCTGAAACACCGGAGATTCGCTACAAATCTCCACACAACTATGTAGGTATACTCACAAAACCTACCAATAACCACACCTTCGATTCCATCCTTGACATCCTTTCTGCATCAAAGTACAAAACTTTGATAACAGCAGATGCTCCCATTTACCTTGATACCCAGAGAGAGTTCTGGAAAAACGCCACCCTTGAAAAACAAGGAGATATCATTGTTGCCATCAACTCCTCGATACAGGGTAAGAAGGTAAATATTTCACCAAAATCCATCTCTGAAATCTTTAAACTCGATGATTTAAATGGAAAAACATCATTTTCAAAAGATGAGTTGAAAAAGGATTTCACAAACAGGGGCTATGCAGAAGAACTCAAAAAGGATACCCTACAAAAGGGCTACTTCCCTTCTGCACCCAGATTTTCATTCCACACACTGCTCATGTGTGTTTCAAATAAAACAACGTCCTTCAATGAGATACCAACGAAAATTCAATGTCTGGGATATGCAATTTTGAACGATAAAAATTTGAACTACTCCCAGGCAATATTTGATGATTTGGTAAAGAACGTTGATAATAAGGCTTTTCTGCTCTTTTCGAGATTTCTAAGCTATTATTTTGAACAAACATTTGTAGAGAAAGATGCAGAACTTCCCAAACAAGGTGTCTCATTCAAAATAAACTGTTTAACAATATAAACTTTTTCAAGAATGATGGCACCTATAAAATTAAAAACAAAAGAGGCAGAGCAGGTTTTAGAAACTGCCACTGACCCTGTAGCAACCACTACTGAGCCCACTGCTCCAGGTGATCAAAGTAGCACACCCACTGCTTTGAAACCAACACCTGCCACCAAAAAGACCAAAAGAAAACCATCCAGAAAACCCACCAAACCCAAAACAAAGGCAACTCTAGAAGATGAGATCCCAGAGCAACTTCCAATGACAACACAAAAGTCACCGGAAACCACTGTTGCTACTTCCTCACATCAGTCGGTAGAAAGATCTCAACCCCAACCTAAAACTCCTCCTGCATCCTCACAAAAGGGTCAGGTTGTAAGCACAGGGACACCACATTATGAAGCTCTGTATCCACTCGGATCCATCTTCCACAGTCCTGATCCCAAGGACATGTCTCTTTCTACCCCCACACCCTCACCAATAATAATGCCACAATCAATAATACCCCTGTTGCATGCAGTTGATATTGCACAGACAAAAACCAGTTCCTCTCAATCACCTATTACTGAGAGCATACCTCCACAAGTGACTGGGTCTGATGTTAATACCTCTGCTATCCCAGCAACAGTTGAGGAGGTTACACCCCTTGAGTTACAAGTAACTCTTGGTGGTAGTTCAAGTGGAGCAGCAACTACAACTGATGGATCAACAGATCTTCAGTTGGAAAGTTGTTTCATAACTAAGATTCCCTTGAAGGCAATTTCTTCCATGGCAACATCGGTAACCACCAGTAAGTTAAATATAACCACTGGTACCATCAAAGGTCTATCGGTTGCTGAAGAAAGAAGTCCCTAGTACCAAGAACAAGGGGCATCAATGGATGATATTTGGGATTCACTTCCTAAGTCAAACATTGATACAACCACTGCTGGTGGGGACTCAGATGCTCCTCTTAATTCATGTGATGATTCAAGATATAATGAATTGACGGCCAGAGTTGAAAACCTGGAATCTTCAGTTGCAGAAATAAAAGATATGGTGCAGCAGCTGTTAGAAGCTCAAATAGCCCAATCTTCTGCTCCTCCTGCTCAAGCACCTGCTCCACAAGCATTTGCTGCAAATGAGCTATGGAATATTCTCCAACCACTGCTTGAACATCAGCAACAATTGGCTGCTAAACAGCACGCGAATCAAGTAAAAATGCTGATCAACATGGTGGAATCTCCGTTCAAAGACACTCAAGCAGACATCAAGGCTATAAAGGCCAGCATACAACAGAATGCTCAAAGTGAGAAAGCTCCTTCTGCCATTTTCTTCATGGACACACCCCTGGCAGATAATGCCAAAAAGGGGGAGAAAACCAGGTTGAAAAAGAAAGGTATAGAAGATGGGGTGTACATTGAACCAGAGAAACCCAAAACCTCACAAACTTCAACAGCTGATACAGCAGTAGTTACAAAAACTGCTGTCAGTAGCCAAACAGCTGCCATCTCATCAACACACACACCTTCAACACACACCACCTCATCACACACCATCACAACTACTAATCCACCACCACCTGTGTCTATAACACAAAAACCACCACTATCATCATCTACAATCACATCACCACCACTGCCTCCTGCAATAAAGCAGAAGACAGCAGATGTTACAACATCTGCTGTAGTGACAACAGTGATTGAGGCACCAGTTGTTTCAACCACTGTTAGTCAATCACAATCACAAACCACTGATCCACCCAAAACATCATCAGTCTCCTCTTCAAAAAGAAGAAAGGTCTTCATTCCTGATGATGAGTCACCACCACCATCACCACCTTCAAATATCATTTTCCATTCTCCATCCCCTGCTCAAAAGCAGAAGACAACTACTGATACATCAGTAATTGTAATGACAACAGCAGTTGAGACACCAGTTGTTTCAACCACTGTTAGTCAGACATCCACAACTGCCCTAATTCTTCCTATATCTCTTCCCATATCACAACCACAGCTCCTAAAAAGAAAAAGAAAGCCAATTACTGCCGATGAAGGGATACATGATCCAAATGCTGAAAAATATCCACTAGAGCTTGATGCCATCAAAAATGAAAATTCTCCTCACTCATCGGCTATATAGCTCCAGAAGATATAAATGATTATCTCAAGATAAAGGCAAGGCAAGCTAAAGTTAAAGCCAAGGTTGACAGTGAGAAAGAAAAACTAAGCCAAGAAGGCATTGCGAATAGACTGGAGTTCTACCTTGCAAAGGTTAAGCAGATGGAAGAATATGCACAAGAGCTAGACAAAGAAAAGGCTGATCAAAAGAAGAGATTGAGAGAACAGCTTCTAGCCTTCATCATGAAAGAAAAGTTCTATCCAGCTGAAGAATCCCAGTTTAAAGAATGGCCATTAGTAGCTTTGAAGCATGAGGCTGAAAGGATCCAAAAGGTCAAAAATGATCCCTCAAAGAAGAAAACTGCTCCAAACTGGAGTAAGTACAAAAGACTCATTGCTGATCTCACTCCTGAGTATAAAAGGAAGAAAAGGGAGTTGGTGGATGCTAAGATAGGCACTGCTGAAGCCATATCAAAATGGTCTAGGCAACAAACTGATGAAGCTTATGAAAGACTTGAGAAGCAGAGGATGAAAGCCTCTAACCCTCCCAAAAAGTCTGACTACAAAAAGCTTCAAGAACAAGTCAAACTTTTCGAAACACAGATCAGCACAGCAGAAGATTTTATCACAAAGTTGAGTAAAGAAAAGAAGGAAATGCTGTCTGCTGGAGTAGATAAGAACAAAGAAGCTGAACAGATTGAAGAAGCTATGAAGAAAATAGCTTCAGATAAAGAAAGATTGGCTAAACTACAAGTCCTTGCCAAAAAGGTTAAAGTAGTAAGCCAAAAGTCATCAGCAGGCATCACAAACAGTGAGCTGATTGACAAAGAAGTTGAAGCAGATATAGCTGAAGCCAACAAGATCATTGATCAAGCATTCATACGAGTGTCTGAAGCTCATGATGCTGCTCTTCACTTCTTCAGGCCCATCACTTCAAGTTCATCAGATAATAAATCTCTCCCAAGAAACCCATTGAGTTCAAAAATACTAAAGTGGATGTCTGATCAAAAGACCCACGTATTGACTTTGCTCAGATTCAATGGTGATGTGAAGCATATATCAAGGAATCAGGCACTAGGCCTAAGTGCTAAAGATCTACAGGATCTCCTTGCGCTTACACTGTGCAGGGATGAGGATGATACAAGTTCCAAGGATTTTGAGGAAGAATTTAAAAGAAAAGCAAAGGAACTTCTGATGAAGAATAAAGGTCCTGAATAAGGAAGGGTTTTGGCATTATCTGTTCCAGGGGGAGATTGTTGGGATTGAACCCTAACAGAGGAACAGATAATGTAAAGCCAAAACCGGATCCCATCAGTGGACTTCAAATAAGCAGCAGTTTACTCTAATCTCTCCCCTTGACAGTGGTTATCTAACAACTGATAATCTTAAGTGCTGCTCAACTACAACAACTGATAAACCAAACTCTGATGATTACCTAACAACTGCTAAAGACAAACTCTGTTGCTCTATCTACTATTGTTTCCTAAGTGCTGCTGAAGACTCAAGCACTGCCCTCTCAAAGACTGATCACCTTTGAAGAAAGCATTAAAGACTCAATATCTGTGCTAAGGCTACAACAGTGGAATGTGAAGCAGTAGTTTTCATTTTGTTTTGTATGTTAGTGAATATCAGATGTTACATAACAGTAGTTTGTATAGGACAGTATTTGTAGTTTGTTAGGTCGTTAGATG